>NW_027040904.1:640000-882176 GCF_037179485.1 Ochlerotatus camptorhynchus
TTGCTGCTACGTCGCTGAAGGTTCTAAGAAAGGTAAGTAATGCTATCCGAACTATCTAATTTTTTTTTGGAAGCTCGATTTGACAGACTTTTATTTAATTAAAAAAATTGACCTGGGAATAATGAGAGAGAGAAGGATTAGTATTTTCCATTTAATTCCACTACTTTATTTGCTTATCCTTGACAGATACGCGTATTTCGTCTACAATGTGCAGACTTCTTCAGTGTCTTGTACTAATACTCGACTGAAGAAAAACATCGCATTTACCGAATATATATTAACACAGGTACATTTTCACTTAGAAACTAGGTAAACTTAAATTTAATGTTCTATAGGAACATTAAATTTAAGTTTACCTAGTTTCTAAGTGAAAATGTACCTGTGTTAATATATATTCGGTAAATGCGATGTTTTTCTTCAGTCGAGTATTAGTACAAGACACTGAAGAAGTCTGCACATTGTAGACGAAATACGCGTATCTGTCAAGGATAAGCAAATAAAGTAGTGGAATTAAATGGAAAATACTAATCCTTCTCTCTCTCATTATACAGGTATTCCACTAAGACGCCCACATTCATCAGGATTGACCTGGGAAGTTATTTTCTAGAAAAATACATTTTATATTTTAGATGACCGGAGTACTTTTTAACTATGTTCGCTTAATAATGCACAGCTATTTTAACTTTAATATGCACGAACTACTTCGCTCAATTTTCTATGATTTGAATGAAATTTATCACCTATGATGTGGTTTCCACAGGACTGAAGACTATCATTTCAAAATGGCGTGTGTGTTTTAACATATAATCTTTCCAAAAATCAAAATTCGAAAACTGTTGAATGTAAAGGGTGTCCACGATAAAATTGCATCACACAAAAACACATTGAAGTTTCTACAACTCAATACTGAAGGGATCATCGAGTTATAGAACAACAATTCCACAGGAAATCACCATCACAGTAGCCAAGAAATTCATTTTTATATGGTTATATTACTCTAGTGTGGAGTTGTGGAGAGTTGATAGTAGCCGTTACTTTAAATCCATGATATCGAATGTCTTGAAATTTTCAGTGAAGATTGCACACGTGTAGCTTATATGAAGATCCGAATGGTGTTTTTTGCTTTACATCCGAACGCAACCGAAACATCCATAACGGCTGGCTGCAGTCGCTTCGTGTCTGCCATCGCCCATCGATGAAGAGATAAAAAGATAGCATTATTATACCTTCTCTTTCTAAGAAAACGAGGTGCAACGGAATCCTTTTTGCGTCGATTTCAACTTTACAACTTTGACTATTCACAAAGGAGCTTGTAAAATCATAATCAAGCGTGATATTTTGCTCCAATATACCGCGTGATATTGAGAGCATATGAGAGTAGAAAAATATCAATTTGCTAATGATTATGCCATCACTGACTGAGCCCATCTCATTCTAAATCAGGGTGTTGACTACCTGGAAATACATGGAAAATCAGGGAATATCAGGGAATTCCTTTTTGGACCTGGAAAATCAGGGAATCTCAGGGAATTTAACTGAAATTCAGGGAAATATTTCTCAATCACAGACAAACAACTTAATTACTCGGTATAGTTCGAGGATGGTTTAAAATTTTAAATAGAGTTGCGAATTTCGATGGGGACGACTCTATCTACGATGCAGGAAATATTGTGTTTTGCTATGGCCAGGCATGGCAAATCATTTACATTCATTTCGTGCATTCATTTACATTCATTTGCCTCTAACTTTTTCCCTCAACAGAATTCCGTTAAATAATGTATGAAACTTTTGTAGGCTCTGATATTAGCTACAACTTTTGTCAATAACTCAAATCTGTATCTCTTATGCATGACGAACTACAGCGGGCAGAACTTGTTACTATTTTTCAGTGAATGTAATTAACATTCACTGAAAAACATAGGTAAGTTCTGTTCGCCCCGGTTCATCATGCATAAGATATACAGATTTGGGTTATTCAAAAAGGTTGTAGCTAATATCAGAACCTACAAAAGCTTCATACATCATTTCATGGAATTCTGTTGATGAAAAAAGTTAGAAGCAAATGAATGTAAATGAATGCACGAATTGAATGTAAATGATTTGCCATGCCTGGCTATGGCTAGCTGAGTAGATAGATGATTTTTTCTGATCACTTGTAGTTCTTGTTCCTTATTGTGTTCTTAACAGCCTGACTAGCTTAGAGAATAAACGAAATGAGTATTTACGATAATGGCCTTGGAATAGCACTGGATTGAATAATGATTCAAGAAACGTAGACTAACATTGCCTCGACAACATAGAGTGGCGTTATTCAGTATTCTAGGTATTTATTGTAAATCTGGTTAGCTTGGAAAACTATCTTCTCAGTGAAGTTTTAGTATTGCAATTGCGGTGAAATTAAGCTACTGAATTTTGGAGGTGAAAGCGTTGTTTTTACGATTTCCCACCCTAGGAATCTGGCCGTGAATTAGCGTTTTGTTAAGCGTATTATCCGGAATAATTTTCATGTGGAGCTGGGTCTCAAATTGTACTCAAGGGAGAAAAATATAATCTAATCTAATCTAATCTAGTCTCTAATCTAATACAAACGCAGCCAGTACGTGAAAGCATCCTGGAAAATGATTAGGTTAGATGAGGTCTAATCATTTTTCTTGTCTAATTGATGTTTACAGCATATCTGAGATATGATATAAACATCAATACGGCCAGGCCTACTGCGTTGTATTTGCCGCAAAGATGATTCTTGGAAATGAATGGGAACATTTCTTGAATCTACATACCGTACCAAACGCTCTGAGTTACTATGTGTAGTTGTGTGTAATGTGTAAATATTTGTACAATATGGTCAAGGGAGAAAAAATATAAAGGGATTAAAGACAAGTGTTTCATATGCAAGATGTAGGGGAACTGTGTAAATTTTGGCCCCTAGCGTTAGTTGAAAAAGTTCACGATATTTCGTGAAGTTCAACAAGAGATAAGTTCGCGAGTCATAGGGAGTTTTGGTGAATATTTTCAACACTGCTTCTAAGGGTGGGAAAATTTTCATGCCAAGGAACTCTTCTCATATCATGAAGTTAATCGAGCAAATTTGCTGCAAACGTTTAATGATTAAGCATGATTGCAGTTTCCTTCACACATCACTATTAATCATGAATTGAACTGATTCCCTGGCGCTTACAATTTGATAATTTAGGAAAATGCGGTGCCTTCCCGTTTTTGGCAACACGCGATTTCTGTCTTTTTTTTTTGCATCCTATACAATAATAAAATGTATCGAACGCTTTATTCAATTTGAGATTGTACATGGTTTAGAGGTCCATGTGGTATTTCATGAAAAAAATGTCAAGAAAGCACTACCTAACTAACAATTTTGGCTGCCTAACTAATACAGCCAAAAATTTCCTTATGCCGCTAATTTGTGGCTGTACAGGCTGGTCTGCAGCTAGAAATGTTTGTTGGGTCGTACATATCTGAGGAAAATAATAGCTGATGAGGTCGTGCCATGTAGACACCGTACCTGATTTTTTTTTTAAATTACTGGAAAATCAGGGAATATCATAGAATTTGGTTTTCTTCATTGAATCGAAACCCTGTAAATAATCAAATGCTTGGAGTTTCAACCAAAACCAGCTAAACGCTCTGGTGTCTTAAAAGTACATTATGCTGATCCCGGCCAGGCCAAACTGACAAAACCATTACTATCACTAAGAGTTGCCAAAAAATTACTTGTAGCTACCTGTGACGGGACTTGACAATCCAGCTTCTCACTCTTCTTAATGTTTTTGATGAATGCCCATCGAAAATTAGTGCATGGTGTTTGACGGAGCTGACCAATAATGCCAGGATTGCAAAATGATTTTTCTATTTTAATTTTAATTTGATTCTGAATTTCTACCGCAGTTTAGCACCTTGTACATAATTTTTGCTTAACACAATAAAAACAACCATAAACAAACAAGATTATCCATCTCTTAAAGCACGCCGTGGACCCTATTTTCCAACTTTCCTTTCGCAAATATAAACAATTAACAACGTCATTGACGTAAACATTGATTCCGGAATCACTGTCAGTCAGATTGATGTGATCCCTCTGTCCTTTTTATTCCACGATAACGGTAGTTATGGTAAGGTGTGGTACCTTCCTCTCGGAGTCGTGCAGAATCCAAAGAAGCCACAAAAGGTCCGCCTAATCTGGGACGCAGCTACTCGAGTAAATAGGATCTCGTTTAACGACATGCTGCTTAAAGGGCCAGATTTATTAATTTCGCTTTTTGCAGTGCTAATTAGATTCCTAAAGAAAAATATCGCAATTTGTGGTGACATCAAGGAGATGTTTCACCAGATCATCATTCGTCAAAAACCGGAATGCGCATTATTTTGCAGATCGTTTTCCTAGAGCAACGGAGGCGATTATAAAGGCTCACTACGTTATCTGGACAGCACATACATGGTAGATGAAGCAGTACAGTTGTTAAGTGACGTCAAGTATGTACACTTGCAAGGTGGTTTTGAAATCCGCAGTTTCTCATCGAACTCACCGGAGCTGTTGCGACAGATGGGAGAAACCGACAGTCCAGCATACAAGTCGATGAATCTAGATCAAACGGACGATGTTGAACGAATCCTTGGGATGGTGTGGAAACCGGCATCAGACATATTTCGTTCGATATTTCACTGAAACCTGACATCACTAAACTGCCGTTCTACGCATAACTGTCCCATGTTCTATGCAATCCTTAAGCACCGTGGGACTCTTATGCGTATAATGGCAGTAAACTACAAAATTCCATCGTACCGACCAAGCGAGAGGTATTGAGAACAGTGATGTCGCTCTTTGACCCTTTGAGACTATTGGCGCACTACATAGTCCAAGGGAAGATCCTCATGCAGGACATTTGGAGGTCCGGAACTGATTGGGACGAGCCTATCGGAGAAGTTCTTCGAGAACAGTGGTATGGATGGAGTCAGTTGTTGCGCCAGTTGGGAGCGGTAGAAGTTCCAAGATGTTTTTTCAGTGGAGCTAGCAGTGAGTCGCTGGATGACATGCAGATCCATGTATTTGTGGACGCCAGTGATACAGCATATTCATGCGTCGCCTATTTTCGCATATTAGATTTAGGTACTCCGCGGTGTGCATTGGTTGCTGCAAAAACGATAATTGCACCATTGAAACCACTTTCGATACCCCGATTAGAGCTGCAAGCAACGATGATAGGCAGCCGATTGGTCCACAACATTAAGCCTTCCTATCAAACAGCGTTTCCTGTGGGTGGATTCTGCAACAGTTTTAGCCTGGTTGAAGTCCGATGGTCATCGCTACCATCCCTTCGTTGCATTCAGAATAGGAGAGATTCTCAACTTGACAAACGTCGACGAGTGGCGGAAAGTTCGATCGAACCAAAACGTTGCTGACGTGGCGACCAAGTGGGACACTGGTCCAGAGTTCAATAAAGACAGTCGATGGTATAGAGGACCTTCATTTCTGTGGAAACCCGAAGAAGCCTGGCCGACAGAAGGGAAAGTATCGACAACAAAGGAGAACTTACGCGCTTCCTTCGTCCATCATCATGCGGTAGTGGAGCCTTTGATCGATGTCTACAGATTTTCGAAGTGGGAAAATTTACTACGGACGGCTGCATATATACGCAGAGCGGTTAGCTGTTTCTATCACCAAAAACTCATTAGCATACTTACTAGTGAGGAATGGTCAGGAGCAGAAAATCTTCTTTGGCGACAAGTGCAAATGCAGTGTTATCCAAACAAGTGCGCTGCGCTTCATTACAACAAAACCTATCCACACAAAGAACTAATGATCCTGACCAAAGCAAGTTATCGCCGATAACAACAGTGTGATTCGGATGAGCAGTAAGATAGGGCTGCACCTACTGCCCCACCGAAGCTAAGTATCCCATTCTTTTACCAAAAAGTCAGCGTCTAACGTTCCTCCTCGTCGGCAGTTATCACCGACAGTTCCTGCACGGCAACAACGAGGATGCGCCAGCTGTTTAGGATTCCACATCTGCGGTCTATGATCCGGTTTGTCGCCAAGGAGTGTCAATGACGCTGTATTACAAAAGCTGTTCCACGTCCACCAATGATGACATCACTCCCGCAAGAGCGTCTCACTCTGTTCATCCGACCATTTACTCACTCGGGTATCGACTACTTTGGACCTGTGTTAGTGAAGCAAGGACGAAATCTGGTGAAACGCTGGATTGTGCTGTTCATCTGTCTGACGGTCAGAGTGGAAGTTTCCTACAGTCTTACGAAGCAGTCCTGTGTGATGGCCATTCGCCGATTTATCGCCCGTCGTGGGTCCCCTGAGACGTTCTATTCTGACAATGGAACTAACTTTGTCGGGGCCAGCCGTCTGGCATCAACGAGAACTGTGCGGTGACATTCACGAACGCAAGGACGAGCTGGCGATTCAATCCTCCTTTGGCACTGCACATGGGTGGTCCATGGGAACGAATGGTGAGGTCTGTCAAGGTAGCCATGGCAGTGATTTCGGATCACCCTCATCACCCCAGCGGCGAAGTACTCGAAACGGTGATCCTTGAAGCATACACATACGTTCCACTGGATTCAGCAGAAGGGGAAGCACTTACACGCAACCACTTCCTCTTATATGGCACGAAAGGTGTACAGCAGTTACCTCGACTACTATCGGATGGAGTTGGAGCTCTAAGAGATAGCTGGAAGCTGGCACAACACCTGGCAGATAGCTTCTGGCAGCGATGGGTACGGGAATACCTACCAGATTTGACTAGACGAAGTGGCATCAACCAGTCAAGCCTTTGCAACCAGGAGATGTCGTCTTAGTGGTTGATGAGACTAAGTGGAACGGATGGGTCAAAGGCAGACTCGTCGAAGTTTCGGAGGCAAAGGATGGTCAAGTTCGTAGTGCTACAGTTCGTACTATGCACAGGATTATCAAGCGCCCTGTTGTGAAGCTAGCCCCTCTGGACATAGCTATTGAAGGTGCTTCCGGTGTAAATCAAGGAGCTCTGGAACTACACGGGAGGGGGAATGTTACGAAAACCGCTGGGCATTCGTCAGTCATCGAGAACGTGACTTCAGTACGCTCCTCGAACCGTCAGTCTGACATCTAGCGAAACACAGAACTGGAACGATGTGTGAAGAAACGTCATATGGAGCATAATTGAAATGAACGTGTTTATGCTTAGTAGATCGAGTTTTTCGAGTTTCTAAATAGTTTGCTGTAGTTTAGCTAAAGTGATTTGTAGGTCAATGTAAGAATATTAATTATTGAAATGTACACCGAGTGCAACAGGTATCCTTTATTTTTCAGTAGATAAAATCATTTATTACAGGATTTAAACGTAGTCAGTCCGAGTTAGTCGAGATACCGTTAAGGAACCTGTAAGTTACATTGTATTCGAAATTGGATTGAATTTTGGATTTGATTTCAAAGTGATTATAACATTATTCGTTAATTTATAGTGCAGACCCACTACAAAGAGTACAACGTATGTGATTGTTGCGGGAATTGTATACAAGGCATCGCACTGAAATGTAAGAAAGATCACTTTAAATGATTTCGTTCTCTTATAACAGTTTTCAATAAATTTTAGCTTGAAGCTGCTGTTAAAGTTGCTAATAAGAGGTGTCGTTACTGCCAGGAAAACTACCCGAACAACTGCTTTTTATTACCTTTAAATTAAAGCAGGTTTAGTCCAGGAGTTAGAAGGTGTTAGCTCTATTGCAGCTCCAGAGACCCATTTCAGAATGCCTGGTAATTCACGACCACTTCGAGGTCACTTTTACTTACAATAAGCCCCGCATGTTCCATCTGCCTTTATCAAATGGATAATGGTATCATAAACTTGCTGATTCAAAAAATATTATTTCCAAATCTGGCACGTATATAGTTTTGAAATTTGTTCAACTGTATTAAATCGATTTGAATGGACATTTCTTACCAATTTTGTTTCGAATACCTCTTGATTCATCTGCTGGCAGCCCTTACTGGCCTTAAAGCAACAACGCCTAAATCTCAAAGCTCTTCGGACGTCCCCTCGAAAATGCAATCGAGAAATGTATAAGAACAATCTTCAACTGGAACTTACTCACCAAATCAATACATCCTGGAGCACATTCCCGATGCTTATTTTTTTCTCGCAAACCCGTCGTCGTCGAACGGCAAAAAAAGGAACTCAGTGAGGAATTTTGTGATACGGAATTTTCACTGAACATAAACCGCGAATTCACGAATTTCACCACACCCAACTGCGAAACACGTTCAGAAGCACGTGTGGTACACTTTCTGGTTCGGGAGAAAACATCAAACAACGCAGGTAGCGACATCTCTTCTGATGCTTGCAGACATGATGAATCACGTTTTCTTTCTCGATTCTAAAACTTCCCGGAAAGCGAGAAAACCACCAATCACACACGTATAACCGTCTGGGAGGCAGAGTGCCAGCGCTAATCCGGCAAATGCAGCCGAAAACTATGAAAGCGAACGCACGCACAAAACAGAGAACAAACTTAAAACACAACCGTATCCAAAGGAGTTCGAAACTGCACTCCATGTCAAATAAGTGGCTCTTATGTACGCAAAAGTGAGGTTCCACCGAGATTTGAACTCGGATCGCAGGATTCAAAGTCCTGAGTGCTAACCATTACACCATGGAACTCTTGGTTACAATAGAGCATTGATTATTTTTCTGGATTTACACCAAAAATTATTAGTGTTTTTAAGTATGCAATTTTATTAGTTTTGGCCCAAAGCAGATAATGGGATAATGTAAATGGAAATGGTAATTTAAAGAAGGTAATATAAAATATTATATTCTAATATTCTACATATTTTCATAAAAACATATAAATTCATTGGGTCCCCTACCCGTCGACTGGTCCAGGGAAGAATAGCTAACTCCCTGTTGTTTAAATTTCGTGAATTGAAAGTGGGCTCTTCTCTCCACTCATTGGGACAAAACCTCGTATGATGCCTCGTTTTGTATTGGATTGGAACATTTTTTATCATTGGAAGGAGATTCTTCTTCCTCCTATGGATCACGCGTAAGTGTCTCTACTTAAGGGGCTACCCTCCATTTTTGGCGGTTGATACAATGGTAAATTGAATACAACTAGGTATCGTACTTGATCAAGTCATACGACGTGGACAGTGTGCTCTGCAACAATGAGTGGTATCTTCTGTATACATTACCTCGTACATTACATACATAGAAATCAGATAATCTGATTGGAAATATTTTTAAATCGTACCGCGTTAAAGCCGGCTACGAAAAATAAGAATAACTTGTGCACCAATTGATATGGATTCTAAAATATGGCCCGCAGTTTAAAAATGTTGGGTAGGCCTATTTCAAATCTTCTTGACCAGTGTACGATAAAGAGTAACCGCTTCCTTCATATTACAAAGTGACAGCTTAATCTATTGTCTAACTGTCAGATTTTCCGCATCGGATCAGATCCGGATGCATTGTGCGTGGCTCTGCAATTGTTTAATTCAATTCCGGTACCTTACCGTATCTAACACTAGAACGCCCACCTCCAAGCTTCCAATCAAATAACTCAATGCAAACTTCTTTGTCAGTGATAATTTATAGAATGCCGCATAAGAACTCACTCAGTTCCTGGTTAACGCAGCAACGTTCGCATCTTTATTTTCACTTTGATCGCGTGCAGTTCAAAACACCTCCGCCTTCCTCCCGGATAAAACTCGAGTCGAAGCAATTTGCCAATCAACGTCAACATCACTACACCGCACACCCTACCCTTCCTTCCATTTGAAACACCAGCAGCGGTTTTGCCGGGCATTCGAACACCGAGAGCTGAACACTGTTCGAATAGTAAGTGTGATACATTTTGTAGAATACTTATTGTACATATGTACATTAGGGTGGGTCAAGTTTGTATGGCAGATCAAACTCCTTGCTCCCAACTGCTCTTCTGATCTGTGTTGAGGCCCCTAACAAATAGGTCAAATTTAAACCAATTTGGTTGTGATCTGGATTTGCGGAAGAACTTTAAAGTTGGTATGGGAAAATGTATATGAAAGGAAAGAATCTATTAATTTTCTTTTCGAAAGTTCATCAAGTATATTTTTTCCTTAAACTTTGTCTCAGAGAGGTCATTTCAATTGAAAGGGACATTTTCGAGTTATGATTTTTTGCGAGATTCAAAATGGCTGAATTTCAGCAAAAATGTGAATGATTGACCATAATTAACAAATATGCTAGGTATCATGCAAATCGAAGAAGGTAGCATCAGATCGATTCGTCAATTGGCGTGGAACTGCTCAAAAGCTACACTACACGATGCAAAGCTCACATCGCTTGTAGAACTTATTTCCCACCGTCATACTTGGGTACTAACATAGCAAAGTAGGTATTGGTGCTCCCGACCGGTGCGTTGCGTTGTTGGTTGTTGTATGCAATTGCCCTTGATTACATGCAACTTGGACGATCCCGAGTTGAGTTAGAAAGATCAAATTGATGCACGATCGTTACTCTTTATTAGCTCAGAGCATATCAATGCGATAATATCTAATCGTTAGCGTCAATTGTAACGATAGTGAAATTTACCCTTTACCGCACAATTACATGAAGTAAGCTTTTTACTCGGGGTTTCCTCACCTTCTAGACTGATGAATAATTAATAATGTAGTTTATCGGGTATACGTACACTAGTTAACGAATCGTTCGGTATAAATTAGGCTGCATATTTTTTACCCAGTTGCTGGAAAAGAGAACCTAAGTAAAGTTTCCAAGATCGGAATTAAGAAAGGTAGGTACCTGCCTACGATGTTTACGGAAAAGTTTCACCACACATGTCGGGTGATGGATGGATCAGGGAAACTGTAACCTATCACGGTCACAGTGATTATTGCGGTTAGGGTTGCGGAACAGCTCAAAACTGCTTACTTGCGAGTATCCTGTATGTGTGGATTGGAAGTTTTAATAAGGTAATGGCATTTGCATTATCGTGCAGTGTTCTGGAAACACATCCGAATTTGATGAAAGAATCTTTCCATCATATGATGTATTTCAATTTCAGAGGTTTCCGAAAAAAGGACCAAGCCCAAGGGAGACGACTCTAGTTAAAATGCAGGGGAGATTTTGAAAATTTCATTAAAAAAGATGATAGTGAATAGGGGAAACGGCTCTAATGTTGGTCTATAGATCTAAGATTGGGCCCATCGCTAAAAATCTTCTATTTATCAATTTTATCTAGATGAACGCGTCATTGGGACTGTACTAATGGATATTTTTGGTCGCTATTGAAAATTTAGTCGATTGCTGAATTTATGTATGGGCCCAAAGGGGCATTTAGGCCGACATTACATTCTTCTTCTTCTTCTTCGCATTTCAAGCTTATTGCATATCGCACATTAGCTTATTGCGTGCTCTCAACTTAGTGTTCTAGATGCACTTCCACAGTTATTAATTGAGAGCTTTCGATGCCTGTACCATTTTTGCATTAGTATAATTGTGTGGCAAAGTCCAATCATACTTCTATGCCCAGGGAAGTCGAGAAATTTTCCAACCCGAAAAATTCCTAGACCGGATCGGGAATCGAACCCAGCCACCTCCAGCATGGTCTTGCTTTGTAGCTGCGCCTTTACCGACTGAGCTAAGGGAGGCCGACATTACATCCATTTCCGTTAGGTAGACGGATTTAGAAGCAAGAAATGGCAAAATACTTTTCGTAGATTGATTTGCTAGCGTGAGCTTCTTAGAGCATATAGATTTGCATTGAAGGCACATAATATACTCGTAATTACAGAAGGGAATACTTCTGGGCTGTATATCAAAATACCCTAAAAATTTTGGTTAACATTTCGTACTAAAAATTTAGATTTTCTCATGCACAATACACATCCCCCCCCCCCTGGCCCCCCTAGGATGGCCAAATACCCTCCGGGTTGAAAACCACTTATTAATCCAACATTTGTCTGGTCTTCCCATGCGTCTTCCCTCAGATAGTATCTACCCGAGTAGCACACTTTAATCACAATAAGTTACAGCAACTTGTTTATGACTGAAATAAGTCGTATATAAGTTTCTACAATTGATTTGTGCCAAGCGTGCTACTAGGGTAAGGAAGTTCACTCAAAGACTCCGGAAGAGCACTACGTTAAGAGCACACATAAGTTCCAGCAAGAATGTATTAAACCAGGAAAAAAAAAGAACATTAGCTTCGCTGCATATCCTGAACAAAACCTTGCCACATAACATGTGAGTAATACCTCTAGCAGATAACAAGAAACAAACTACGGATCTTCATACAACAACCATTCCGATCCTCTGTTTTAAATCTACGCACGCTATATCGCACATATGACCGGTACATACCAGCAGTGCGCAATGAGGATATTACTGCCAGTCCATATTTGCACGTCATAAAACCGGTCGAGTGGAAAAATGCTCAATAAACCCCATTTAAGGATCGCACGCAGGCTAAGGTTGAGTACAATGCCGGTGCTCTTTGTTCCGACGACGAGGCGACCAAACAAAGTTCATGTTTTTGATGCTACTGCTCTTTTCCTTGATGCACTTGAACTCCTGGACAAGATCAAAGCAGCCCCCGTCTCACAGTGGTGGCCATTGAACACGTGCTGGTACTCTATCAATCAGAGAGATGACACGCTAATCGTCACAGGGTGAAATCATCAAAGGCAAAGTGCTTTGCGAAAATTACCATACATTTAAACAGTAATCAGAAAACTATTGTCTCCCAGCGTTGTGTACATGCGCATTAACCCGATCGCCACCCTGCGAATGAGGTGCAGATGCTGACGCGTTAGCTAATCATTAGTGTGTTGTACAACAAACACTACAGTGCAGCAATGTCTAATTACTACTAGCTAGTCCGAGGAGACCTACCTTTTCGAGTGCTGCACTCTGTAATAATCGTTGTGGCACAGACAGGTCTAGTTCGTTGTGGCCAAGGTCGATGTGATTGGACCAACCATCAATAACCAGCCAGCCGAACTGCTTTGAGAGTTTCACATCAATGTAGCGCTGAGTGGTGATCGCCATAAAAAAAAGTACAATGCGATTTTAAGTCACCCGTATGTCACATTCGTCACCACAAAAGCATATTAAAAGCTGCCATGGAAATAGCGTCATTAAATTGTCTGGCTGTTGGCAAAGCAGGCGGACTGAATCAGCGGGTCAAAATGCAATGAATCGGGTACTACCCGAGTGAAAGATGACTGACCATGATCTTCCGTGGTTGAACGTGACAATTATGTGAGCTTTATTTCTGGTTACGGTTCTCGCCGCAAAACGGGTTGAAATCAGCAATGTCAACAGACAGAGAGTATAATCACGTCTTTTTTTGCACGGTCACTGTGTTTTTCCAATCTATAGAGAAAAATTAGCATTGCATTTGACAACCGCAGCATGATTTTAAAGCTGTGGTGGTTACATGCAATGTTAATTTTTCGTTGGGTTGGCAATATAGCGGGTAAAATGGGTGTCCAAGATTGAGTGCATACTTTTACGATTTGAATATTTAGAAGCCTTACGTAATTTTATCACGCAAATATTAAGATACTCGCCCAGCTTAAGGTGAAAGTGATCTAGTGAGTAAATAAACATTTCAAAAATGGTAATCCCTCTGATATTACTTCAGATTGGAAAAATCTAAGTGATGGTGAGTAATAATGTCAAAATGACGGGAAAAGTCCCCTCTTTCGAATGGTGAAGGTTTTGTGAATGGCGATTTTATTTGCATTAAAGTTGTTCACCAAAGACACTGTGTACTTTGCTTTTCAATATTTCCTTTAAAAAAACTATAACACCTGACTTACTAATCGATAAATCGTAGCAATTTATAAACAAAGATTGCCAAAACTAATCTTCTGTTACTTAGTTACATTTTGAAACTCTTCATGTTGATGAAATATCGAAGCAACCTGTTAATTTTCCCATTGAATCAGACTATGGCTCTGTACCAAAACGTCAAATCCCTTACACACTTAAATTTTTTCGCCGAGATTCCAACAGCCGAGTAGTTCTGCAATTTATTTTGCTGAGGTTCAGTAAAACAATTACCGAGACTCAGCTAACAAATATCATTTTGCTGATATATATCAGCTAGCAAACAGATATTTTGCAGATATATCAACAAAAGTAAATGCCGAGGTAATGGGCTGTTGGAGATTTTACCGAGCTAGATTAGTGTGTGTTGGTCTCAGCACGTTAAAATCGAAAACATGTTGGATTCAAACTGAAACAAGGAATCAGAAATAGCTCAAAATGACGATTAACGAGCCAAACGATAATGCTATGTCAGCAATGGAAATCACTAATGATATAATCTTCTTCCCTTTTTATCACGAAAAACTGCCTTGGCAATATAGCTCGCTCGGGTCGGTAGATGGAAACGATCAAATTGTTGGCAAGCTGCTTCACGAAGTAACGCCGAAGATGATGCACGTGTGTTAAGGTGATTCCTTGTAGAGTCCACAAATGGCCGCCCCGCACAGTGGGACGAAATAAAAAAGAGGAACATGGCCATTTGCGACGAAACTATTGAGTGTAGCATTTTGATTTCTTCTAGAATGCTTCTTCATTTTTCGAGTACTTTATTTGAGAGGTAAACATTTTTGCTTAAGGGGGATATACACTCCGATAAAAAAACGTCTATGGAGACATTGTAGATGAAGTCATTTTAAGAAACTTTTTCAAAGACGACAATTTTCTACCTCTAAACTGGACGAAGTTATAGGGTGAAAATGGAGTACAAATGGTAGTACATACTCACTTAAAACCCCCTTTTTACCATAACTTTTTTGTTTGAATTTTACATTTTTTTTTCAATGTTCTACAAAGTTGTATAGTAAGTGCTCTAAAATTGCACCTTTTTGCTAAAGAAAGCAAATCGTTATCTCTTCGTTCAACGGATTTATATCCACATTTATAATTTTTAACACTATTTTTAAGGGGGCGTATCTTGCAGCCAGTATTAGCAGCTAAACCCCACGTAATTCCGTTAAACAACTTATACCATACTGCTGTATATACAATTACTATGGGGATCCTAGGGGATGCCTAATGAATGTTCTAATAAAGTACATAAATGTTTGGTACGTTTTGCAGTTTTCATGACAATTTTTCCAAGGGTGGTTGTAGCTTGGACAAAGTTGTTTGGTATAGTATTCTCAATCTAAGTCCGAGTTTTGATGACATTTGAGCAATATTTGGATTTTTGGCAAGCAAATGAATAGGATCGTTCCGTTTCCCATACATTTTCCTATACCAAACTTAAAATTCTCCCACAAATTGAGACTATAACCAAATTCGTTCAAATTTTGCAAAAGCAGTGGGGAACCCATCCTAATGTAAATACTTGGAAAAATTGTCATTCAATCATCAAAACGTCCAAAACATTAAGGTACTTCATTGAAAAATTCATTAGGCATCTCCTGGAATCCCCATACGAATTGTTTACGTAACAGTATGGTATAAGATCTTGATCAAAATAACGTTAAGATTAGCTAACCTGCAAGATACATCCCCTTAAAGGTAGCGTTAAAAAATTGTAAAAACGGACGTAAATCCTTAAAGCAAAAAGATAGCGATTTATTTTCTTAAATAAAAATGTGCTTTTTTAGAGCACTTACAACTTTGTAGAACATCCACAAAATCGAAAAATTCAAACAAAAAAGTCATGGTAAGAAAACGCCATTTAAGGGGGTACTACCGTTCGTACTCCATTTCCACCCTATAACTTCGTCCAGTTGAAAGATAGAAAATTTTCGTCTTTGTAAAAGTTTCTTAAAATGACTTTATCTACAATGTTTTCATAGATAATTATACATTTTAACCAAACATAAAAAAGTAATTCTTTTATCTTTATGTATACCCTCCTTGATCAAAAATGTCCACCACTCAAATAAAGAACTTACAAATTTAAGAAACTTTCTAGAAGACGTCAAAATGCTACACTCATTAGTTTTGTCGCAAATGGCCATGTCCCACTTTTTTGATTTCGTCCCACTGTGCCCCGTAAGCTATAGATGCACTTCCACTTCGAATTTTCTATTACACAAATCTCGGAAATCAGTGCCCCACTTCATTTGAAATTGCTACTTCATGTAAAGGGTGATACGGTCAAAATTTGGTCAATATCAACTTGACGTATTTCTTTCAATTTTGCATTTATAAAACCTGAACACCCCTCATTTTGAAGGTGTGTGTGTGTAAAATGTTGCTCCTATTTTGATTTTGGAATTCACTCTTCAGTTGTCAAAATGCCGTCCAAGCAAAAAGAGCAGCGTATCAAAATTTTGCTCGCGCATCGCGAAAATCCGAGCTACTCGCACGCAAAGTTGGCAAAATCGCTAAAAGTTGCCAAATCAACCGTTACAAATGTAATTAAAGTGTTTGGGGAACGTTTGTCGACAGCCAGGAAGTCTGGATCGGGGGGAAATCGAAAACCGGAAGCCGCTGAGACGACAAAGAGAGTTGCCGGTAGTTTCAAGCGAAACCCTAACCTCTCTCTCCGAGATGCCGCAAATAAGCTGGGTGTATCGTCTACAACCGTGCATCGAGCCAAAAAACGAGCCGGACTATCGACTTACAAGAAGGTAGTGACTCCAAATCGCGATGATAAACAAAATACGACGGCCAAAGCGCGATCCCGGAGGCTGTACACCACGATGCTGACGAAGTTTGACTGCGTGGTAATGGACGACGAAACCTACGTCAAAGCCGACTACAAGCAGCTTCCGGGACATGAGTTTTATACGGCAAAAGGAAGGGGAAAGGTAGCAGATGTTTTCAAGCACATGAAACTGCCAAAGTTCGCAAAGAAATATCTGGTTTGGCAAGCCATCTGTACCTGTGGCTTGAAAAGCAGCATTTTCATAGCTTCCGGGACTGTCAACCAAGAAATTTACGTGAAAGAGTGTTTGAATAAACGTCTGCTGCCTTTCCTGAAGAAACACGGTTGTTCCGTACTGTTTTGGCCGGATTTGGCATCTTGCCATTACGGTAAAAAGGCCATGGAGTGGTACGCCGCCAACAACGTGCAGGTGGTTCCCAAGGACAAGAACCCTCCCAACACGCCAGAGCTCCGCCCAATTGAGAAATACTGGGCTATTGTCAAGCGGAACCTAAAGAAGACCAAAAAACTGCTAAGGGCGAGCAGCAGTTCAAGGCAAACTGGCTTTCTGCGGCGAAGAAGGTGGACAAGGTGGCTGTACAAAATCTGATGGCAGGGGTCAAGCGTAAGGCCCGGCAATTCGGATTTGGAAAAGCGGAAGCCTAACTGAATATTTTTCCTGAATTTTATACTAATTGAACTTGAAAAAGAAATTTAATTTGATTTTTTAAATAAACGATTTCACCGATTTACACGCGTTTTCCCTTGACCAAATTTTGACCGTATCACCCTTTATGTTGCAGTGCAGCAAACATGGAGTAACAATTTGAATGTTGCACGTGTCGTACAAGCTGATATTTGTGCACTTAAAGTTTCGAACTGGTCACGAGAATAAGTATGTCACAGCGAATCATCTTAATGGGATTTTTTTTTGTTATGTCTTTTTTTCGATTCCGAGCAAGCTGTGTCTTCAACTCTAGATAAACATTTCAAAAGGTCCTATCTGCATTGATCGATTCTCTTCATGGACTTTCTCTTTCGTTAATTTGACGTTTTGGACGCTAGATAAGAACCTCCTTTATCAAATTATGCGATACAATCAGCGCGAAATCTGTTTGCATAGCAGTTATTATAAAAAGAGAAAGTCGACGAAGAGAACCGATCAAAACCGATACGACCATTTGAAATGTTCGTCGAGAACAAACTGTGTATATTGCAACAAAGCAAGCAAGCAATAAATCATTATCCTTATACCACTCCAGCCGGCGTCGGTGGTGTAGTGGTAAGCGTGACTGCTTTCTAACACCCCAATGGGTCTGGGTTCAATCCCAGCCGAGGTCGGTGGGATTTTTCTGAGGCATAAAAATCTCTGGTCACGTCTTCCTTAGGAAGGGAAGTAAAGCCGTTGGTCCCGGCCCATGCGTGTTGAATGGGTGCGATATCCTACGCAGGTGTGGAAGCTGCCTTCCTGCACATTCGATTGCCGTCAATGGATGGCAATCGATGTCCGTCGGTGATTGGCACTAGATTGCGGAACAGAGACCGACGTTAAATAATGGAAAGAAGAAGTTCTACCACTCCGATCGAGCTATGTTACAGAGCGAGTTTGTCATGGTAGTCGTAGCAACCGTTTTGTCGGTATCGTTGGTTGCTTTATGTGTTTTGACTCGCTGATAGGTATTCTTTTGTATAGAACGTTTAGCGCCTCTTCGTTCTCAGCATAAAAGCGGCCTAAGTGGTTTTACAACTTTAAAATACCCCAGAAACATCCTACCTTTCCGGCATCGTCAATGATACATATACAGCTTGAATCAGTGACATTTTGCAGTGGAAGTAGAAACCCTGATGCTAAACACCATCTACTAGGGCTGCACTGTTATCGATATTAGTGGGTAAAACTTATTCGATAAGATATCCGATATTATTCACCCCGATATCAACAATTAATTTGTCATATCGGCTACAAATATTCAAGGTATAAGTATTCCAGCTCAAAACACAAAAGAAAAATGTCATTCCCGAAACATTGTGCATGTGTTGGTTCCTACCTAAGATTACATTGTGTATGTTTGTATTTACAATCCAATTATGCAAAAAATCATCCTTCAAACATGTCTTATGGCTGCAAGAAGCTTGAATCCGGGAATTAGAAGGTGACAGCTCTACCGCAGATCTAACAGCCGTTTTCAAAGAGGCAAGAATTCCGAAGCTATTTTCACACACGATTAGCCCTGCCCCGATGCTAATAAACCACTGATAATGTATTAACACTTTCAACACTAACGTCTAAATTTGTATAGATTTCAAAATTCAATTCGCTCTAAAACCAGCATTTTTCAAACTTTTCCTGCACAAGTAGTTGCATTTTGTCATGTTTTTTAATCCGGCCATACTGTTCTGTAATAATTGTACACACGATGAATATAATATTTTATCACTCAAAATATGTAATTGAACCAATAATGGCTTAACCGATGGTCCACATTGGGCATCCCGGAAAATTTTCGGTACCCACGGGGAAGAGGCCGATTCTCAACAAGAACCAAAACCTGTTGTGCAACATATCAAACTTCATGATTTTACAAAACATGGTTGGTAATGGCCTTATTGACAGTCCACGACCACACAAGCGCTCCCGGGCATGTTCTGATGCCCCCGGGAAAGTGACCAATTCTCGACAAGAACCAAAACCCGTTGTGCGGCTCGACCGGTAATGGCTAAAGCCCTACAGTAAAAGTATGGACGTCTGTCAAAAGTTGTTCCAATCGAACCGTCAAAATGCACCGCTTGGCTCGATTGGAACAGTTTTTTTCAGTTGTGTGGCGACAATCGTCCATACTTTAACTAGAGGGCTTTAGTAATGACTCGTGAGAGACCACGGTCACATTGGCCATATCGACATTGTTCCAGTGCCCTCGGTGAAGTGGCCAATTATTATGAAGAATTGAATCCCGTCGTCGGACACATCAAACTTCATGATTCCCAGCCACTCGATTTTTCGGGAGATCCCCATCTGGAATCACCACCCCATCTCTGTAATTTGGGGTCTCAAAGTCTCTAAAATAAAGGAAAAAATAAATCACTATTTTACAATACTCGGCCGGTAATGGCCTTATTGACAGTCCACGGTCATCCCGGGCATGTTTTGGTGCCCCCGGAAATGTTTCGTTGCCCTTGGGAAGTGGCCAATTCTCAATAAGAACCCAAACCCGTCGTGTGACACATCAAACTTCATGATTTTGTAGAACTCGGCCAGTATTGGCCGTATTGAGAGTCCACTTTTCTCGACAACCACTGAAACTAATTGGACTTGTTGCTAGTTGGGTCAATCCTCGAGTAATTGACTTAGCATTTATGTAACATGAAAAGCGGCGAGATGAAGAAACAAAAATATCATCAAAAGTATTCTTATTAGTGTACAAAGGTATTTGAAAATTAATCAAAGGGATTAAGAATTGACGCGTAAAATTTGCGAAAATCACACTTTACTTGGCCATGATCTAGAATACTATCTCTATTTAAGGTTCAATTTACTTTGATGCATTTTTTTAATTTCAAAAGCAGTTTTTTTCGACGCATTATTTTAGATTGCGAAAAGCTCGCGTCCTAAAGGGTGATACGGTCAAAATTTGGTCTATATCAACTTGACGTATTTCTTTCAATTTTGCATTTAAAAAACCTGAACACCCCTCATTTTGAAGGTGTGTGTGTGTAGAATGTTGCTAGTATTTTGGTTTTGGAATTCACTCTTCAGTTGTCAAAATGCCGTCCAAGCAAGAAGAGCAGCGTATCAAAATTTTGCTCGCGCATCGCGAAAATCCGAGCTACTCGCACGCAAAGTTGGCAAAATCGCTAAAAGTTGCCAAATCAACCGTTACAAATGTAATTAAAGTGTTTGGGGAACGTTTGTCGACAGCCAGTAAGTCTGGATCGGGGGGAAATCGAAAACCGGAAGCCGCTGAGACGACAAAGAGAGTTGCCGGTAGTTTCAAGCGAAACCCTAACCTCTCTCTCCGAGATGCCGCAAATAAGCTGGGTGTATCGTCTACAACCGTGCATCGAGCCAAAAAACGAGCCGGACTATCGACTTACAAGAAGGTAGTGACTCCAAATCGCGATGATAAACAAAATACGACGGCCAAAGCGCGATCCCGGAGGCTGTACACGACGATGCTGACGAAGTTTGACTGCGTGGTAATGGACGACGAAACCTACGTCAAAGCCGACTACAAGCAGCTTCCGGGACAGGAGTTTTATACGGCAAAAGGAAGGGGAAAGGTAGCAGATGTTTTCAAGCACATGAAACTGTCAAAGTTCGCAAAGAAATATCTGGTTTGGCAAGCCATCTATACCTGTGGCTTGAAAAGCAGCATTTTCATAGCTTCCGGGACTGTCAACCAAGAAATTTACGTGAAAGAGTGTTTGAATAATCGTCTGCTGCCTTTCCTGAAGAAACACGGTTGTTCCGTACTGTTTTGGCCGGATTTGGCATCTTGCCATTACGGTAAAAAGGCCATGGAGTGGTACGCCGCCAACAACGTGCAGGTGGTTCCCAAGGACAAGAACCCTCCCAATACGCCAGAGCTCCGCCCAATTGAGAAATACTGGGCTATTGTCAAGCGGAACCTAAAGAAGACCAAAAAAACTGCTAAGGGCGAGCAGCAGTTCAAGGCAAACTGGCTTTCTGCGGCGAAGAAGGTGGACAAGGTGGCTGTACAAAATCTGATGGCAGGGGTCAAGCGTAAGGCCCGGCAATTCGGATTTGGAAAAGCGGAAGCCTAACTGGATATTTTTCCTGAATTTTATACTAATTGAACTTGAAAAAGAAATTTAATTTGATTTTTTAAATAAACGATTTCACCGATTTACACGCGTTTTCCCTTGACCAAATTTTGACCGTATCACCCTTTATTGTGTAAAATATCAAAAGGAATCGAATAGTGCGAGCTTTTTGCAATCTGAAATAATGCGTCGGAAAAAAACTGCTTTTGAAATTTTCCAAAAAGCATCAAAGTAAATTGAACCTTTGAAATTTGACTTCATTGGAGTTGTTTGCAGATGGACGATGTTTCAGTCCTGTGTGACAAATGTGTTCAGTTGCCATCATGAAGTTTGATGAATGGCACAACGAGTTTTAATACTTGTTGAGAATTAGCCATTTCTCCAAGGGCGCCGACACATTTCTGGAAAAATTGGGTTCAATCGGACATGGTTTGGGGAGGCGTAAAATCGTCAAAGTTTGAACTTTTTTCATCTGAAAAATCTTCCAAGTACATACATACATACATACATGAAATTTCAGATATCGATTTTTTTTTCTGTTGATGCCAGATGACTAACAAATTCATGTAACATCGAAACTATTTTTTTTTTTACTTTATTAGAGAGATTTTTAGACGTTGGCTAGTTCATCTCTATAAGGTCGAAACTAGTGTTAACTCGTAAAGATATCGTAAAGATTTTTCCAGCTATTCGATTAAATATTTATCGAATTTTTTGTTATTGCTTGAGCTTGAGCTTGAGCTTGATTGACCGCCCACGGTTGCTACTCTGTTACTGCCAGATCAGCTGTAATTACACAGAGAACCAATAGACGATGCTTGGGACTAGCAATCATCCTCAATGTGTAAAAACTGGTGATCTTAAATTAGGCAATACCAGCGCCGGCCGCGCCCGAACACAGGTCAAGAAAGGAATGGGAAGGATTGTGTTGACATGACACTCGCTTTGATGGAAGCCGAGAACACCTCTGCACTTCCACGAGGAATCACTGGGATGTTGGATAAGAGAGTTGGGTTTGCAGCAGGGTTCGTTTTGGTAAACGATAAGCTGAATTGATGTCCTAACGATCATATAACGCGAAGGAGCTTGGGACTAAACCCACGGTCTTCTGCTCAGTAAGCAAAAACGTTTGCCACTAGGCAGACGAGCACCTTTTTAATCACCAAATTGCTATTATTACCATGTAGTCATATTAACAAATAAAACGATTGACGAATCTTGAATGTGGATGGGCCTGAGATTAGACTCATGATGTTCTGCTCAGTAAGCAAAAACGGTTGCCTAAGGCCACCGAGCCCCTCATATCACATAATACCGTTGCTCAAATTTGTGTATCCATTCAAACCCGAAACCAACGACAGCAACGAGTTTCGCAAAATACAAGATACACAAGCGATTTTACCATAAATCTCTTTGATATGTAAGGACCTGGGACCGCGTTTTTCTGCTCAGTAAGCAGGCCACTGTAACCGACGATCTTTCAAATCCGAAAACTAAAAACTACGAAAAAGTACTTAGGCCTTCATTAAGTTCCACTTTCACGCGACGTTTAATGACAGGGTCCTATCCAGGATTACATCTGAAAAATCCAAATCTGGCCAACGCCCACCTAAACCTGTTCTTATCCACCTGAAATGACTAACGAAAAGAAGACTTTGACTACCCAGCCATGCAATAGTCTCATTCCGTGCCTTATGGCAACTTGATGATTCTATTGCGCTCATCTTTTTGCACCACCCAGGAGAGACTTGGTCCTGTACCCAATGCTTAACTTATCTCCATTCCACTCAGCTACTAGCAATTTCTTGTGATATAGTGGGCGGAATATTATTATATGAGACAATTCAATGCAGACGTCTTTCCAAATTTGGCAGATCGACAGGTAATCGGTGAGTTACCACGATAGTTGCTATTCAACAACTCGACAACGTCCCATCGTCAACGCCTTCTATGAGAATTCCCCATTGCAGTCATCATTGCACCCTATAGATCAACTACCCTGGTTATCGCCTGGTACCTTATAGCACGAGGCTAGGAGGCGAACCGGAAGAATCGATGAGCTACCTCTCCCCCTTTATCGATTTTTTTGTTATTCAAGCGCGTAAACGACATCCTTTCTTATTTCTACTCGTTTGATTTAGCGCAGTAGAGAAAATAAATAAAAGTACTAATTTATCTGAACAGGCATAGAGAAGAACCATGACGTGAAACAGGATCATAAATTCGCCGAAAAAAGTGCTGAGCGTCTTTCTGCTAAAGGCTAAGATTTACCAAATTGTTGAGAGAATAATTGATTGATTGATTGATTTATCTTTATTTAGGAGGCTTTCAGGCTGAGGCTGGTTCGCCTCCATTTGAGAGAATAAGTTTAACGAGAAAAACTTAAACGGGGAGGAGCTTTAACTGGGTGGACACTGATATTCTGCGGCCTTTCAACCTGTTGCAGACACCAGTTCAGCCCATGTCCAGCAACAGACGGGCCAAAACTCTTGCGACTACCCAATCATGGAACCGAAGATATGGGATTGTCCGGTCCGATTTGCTGACCCAGCTGCCTACACGTCATCATCATCTTCCAAAGGCTTTAAGCCTATACTACCATCGGTCCTTTTCAGGACCACCAAAATTTTCCAAAAGAGTTAAATTTCTGAACATGTCCCAACTAAAATTCAAATCAAAAGGTTCTTTTCAGGGCAATCATAGTCATACTGAAGAGTATAAACAGAGAGAACCCCGCTCAAATTCCTATTCCTACACAAAACACAAGCTCTTGCTGTAGTTAACAAATAACATTTATTATATAATACCACGTAGTCCTACATCACCATTGCGTACAACCTTATAGGGTTGTCTCTTGTAGTTTTTTTACTTTATTTAGGAGATTTTTAGTTATGGGCTAGTTCATCTCCGAGGTCTTTCTGGTATTCGTAAATTTTTCGTGAAATTCCACTGAAAAAATCCAAGTCCCTGAAAGTTTATTTATGACAAAAAAAAACGATTTAACACTAAATCTCAACGTTTAATGTATTTTATTCGATTGCCGAAATTTTATGTATGATAAAAGTTCAAACTCTGACGATTTGGCGTCACCCCAAATCGTGTCCGATTGGGCCCAAATTTTAAATAGGGTCTTTTTTCAAATCAATGAACATTTTGTATATGGCTGGTTTGAAAAATTTGATGGTAACATTTCCCATACATTCCATTGGCGCTCTAACCTACATGATGCAAGCGAGATAAAGAATATTTCAAAAAAGATTTTGCTGTTTCTGTTTTGCAGAGGTTCGTCGCTTATTGTTGCAAGATGGATAATCATAGATATGTACAGAACAATCCGACGAACCATTTCTCGATTACTTTTTCGAAAGGAGATATCAGCTTTTGTAAACAATGCATTTGATCGTTGATTTGGCGAAACTAGTAGCTCGTCCACGCATACTAACACTACCATCAGATAGGTGAAATTTTCCCGATTTGGTATTTCAAATAACCCCTCTGCAGAAGTAAGGGTGAACTACTAACACATAATGGGTGTTCTAAATAGTTTAACCGAACGGAAAGTCCAGCACAGCTCGGTCAGCATCAGGTGAGAGACGTGATGACGCGCGCCTTCTGACGAGAACGCGACCACCACGACGGCGGACGCCCAACGAGAGCGCGAGAATGAGCGAGCTCCAATGTAAATAGGTTCCTAGGTACACCTCTTGAAGCCGCAGCAACAGAGAGCACACTTCAGTAATAAAACATTACTGCTGATCAATATTCTATGCTAGTCTAGAGGTAACGGTGACCAGTATCGGTCGTGTCGGGGTTTTTTTGCACGCCGCCAAAGCAAAAACCATTGTACAGTGCTCAAAGTACTTGTTGTCTTGTCGTACTTGCAATAAGACATCAAAATCTGTGTTTGTACTCGGATCGTCGGTTGTCGCGGTAAATTTCGTTTTTGTTTGCTGCCAAAGTGCTTTGTTTTTGCTGCTCGGGAAGGAAGGATACCTACGCGGAGCTACAATCTCGATGTGGGTGGATTTGCGATTGGCGAATGCATTTTCTGCCAAATTAAGACGCGTTCAACTGAATGCGAGAAGTGAAATTGAGTGCTTGTGTTGTGAACCGTTTTCGAGCCGAGATTCATTGCAGATTTACCCAGGTCTATTGGATTCGATTCAGTGATTCATAAGCACCCGTTGAAAGCGTTTGCGAAGATTGTGAAATGCGCTGGCTTGTGGACCACATACAACGAGGGAGAGGGAGCGACGGTTGAGACCGCGAGTAGATTGAGATTGCATATTGCAACAAACCGGTGACGGATATATTGGCAGTAGAACCTGTGCCAAGCAAAGCGACTTGTTTGCTCTATATGGTTCTCAGTTATGTGAAATTGAAAAACATTTAACTTTTTACTAGCTGGACCAAGGGCATGAAATGATTCAGTGCAAAGCTTTTGAATATAAATAGCACTAAGCACTTTCCCGAACGTGCATAGAACTTCCTGAATCGTGACATAATGCCTCGCAAAATGTTGTGAGTGCTGATGGCCTGCGGGGGTTGCAGTGTAGGCGTTTAGTTGATTATCTCGAAGATGGGACAGTTTAAAATTCTATTCGCTTCAAGCAACGTGTGATTTTTATGGATCCAGTCAGACCCGAATTGGAAGTTGAAACCGGGGAAATTTTCAGTGGATGGGACAGTGGCTCGATTCAAACAAAACTCAGTCAAAAGTTGAAAATAAACCGCCTAAAAAAATGCAACCTTTCATGTGTTTCCAATATTTGTTTCATTGTCATTTCGACTCCCATCTTTCAGGTGAGACATTTTCTAGGCTTCTCTGACTTAAAAGTATCATTATTATATACGTCATTTATATTAGATGACAATACTTGGCGATTGATAAGAAGAGTAACTTCATTTACTTAATTTACCAATCGGCTAATACCCCGTACAGACTATGGCTAAGATTTCCAGTGAAAACTAGATGTCTGAGTGCTCATTGCAAGACAGTCTATATCACATGATATAAGCCATAGTTTGTACGGGGTATAAGGCTTGACGTCCTCTGCTGTCTGAAGAAGTCGTCTTCACTCTACTCGATCAATGGCTACAAGTCGCCAGCCTCAGTTCGTCAGGTCGCCTTCTACTTGGTCGATCCACCTTGCCCGCTGCGCGCCTGTTCTTCTTGTTCCTGTTGGGTTGCTTTCGAGAACCATTTTAAGTGGGTCGTCGTCCGGCATTCTTACAACGTGCCCAGCCCACCGTTGTCGTCCAAGTTTTGCAGTGTGGATGCAGCTGGTGCAATCCATGGTTCATTCGTCTCCTCCACGTTCCGTCATCCATCTGCACACCACCGCAACATCTTCCTTTCTAAAACACCAAGGGCGACTACGGTTGGTCCTCCCCGAGCATAGTCCAGGTATCGTGGCCGTAGAGGACCACCGGCTCGACCAACGGTCTAATCTTGTAAATAGTCAAATTTGTACAGCGGCGAATTTTATTCGACCAGAGCGTCTTTCGGAGTCCAAAGTAGGCACGATTCCCTGCCAAAATGCGTCTTTGGATTTCTCTATTGGTATCATTTTCGGCGGTCACCAGTGAGCCACGAACTCGTCGACCACCTCGATTTCGTCACCGTCAATCTGAACTCGGGTTCAATCCGCCTAGCTTCAGCCTCCAGTCTGACGTAAGTTTGCGGTATCCTCTTAAAGTTCCGTGCCATGATGTCGATGTTATCGGTGAAGCCAAGAAGCTGGATCGACTTCCTGAAGATCGTGCCATTCGTGTCTATTCCAGCCCTTCTTATCACAACTTCTAAGGCGATGTTGAATAGCAGACACGAAAGTCCATCATCTTGCCGTAACCCCCTTCGAGATTCATAGGGACTCGAGAGTGTGCCCGATAGTCGAACAACGCACATCACTCGATCTATCGTTACCTCGTTATCCGGATTTCCTTTCAACAACTCATCCGGTAATATTTCCTATTCCCAAGTCTTGGCAATTACCCAGTGCAGCGCTCTAGTCAGTGCTTCACCACCGTATTTTAATAGCTCACTTGGTAGTTGATCTACCTTCACCAGTTGCTTTGTTGTTCTTCAGTCGACCGATCTCCTCCTCAACTTCTTGAAGATCAGGGGCCGGTAGCCTGTCGTCTTTTGTGCGTGCTCCAAGGTCTGTATCCGTACCCCTTTCGTTTTCTACTGCATCACCGTTGAGGTGCTCGTCATAGTACTGCTTTCACCTCTCAATCACGTCACACTCACACCGTCCAAGTCCTTGCACATATCGGGTGGCGGAGCGTAGCCTTTGCGTGAACTATTTAGCTTCGCGTAGAACTTTCGTGTGTCGTTTACGTGGTACAGATGTTCCATCGCCTCGCGATCTCGGGCTTCCTGCGGGCGTTTCTACCGACTTCATTTGCGGCTTCTGAATGTTTGGCTCCCGTTTGACTTTGGCTCCCAGTTGACAAGTATTGCGGATCTTAAGGCGTTTACCGTAGTGTTGTACCGCAGTTGTCAAAGTTCTAGCGCCAGTATGAGCTCAATACTGAAAAAACAAAGTGTGCTTTGACAAACTTGAAGCATTTTTGCTGGTGATTTTATGAAACCTTGTGTATGTGACAGCGTCGGTGGAACTTCTTCTCCTTGGAATTAATCCGTAAAACGGAAATGAATCTCTACAAGAGCAATATATTGAATGAGTCCGCAGTACCCAGATATTGATGATGCTTCTCACAGCCATTAGCTAACTGCCTCCTGTCAAAGTTCATTCATGAGTTGAATCAGAAACGTCTCGTAAAATCTTGCATCACTTTTAGATAGACCAAACTACATTGATGGATTTTCTTCATCGACTCTCTCTGTCGTATGTAACTCGACTACAAAAACGTTTCCTGTCGTCTTTGTTGTATTAGATGCTAGATTGTTGCTTCTTCCATCGAACTGTGTGTCGAAAATATCCGGCGCTATCTTAACCCAGCCGTGGCGATCCAAAGATAAAGTCGATCAAGAGAATCGATCAATGCAGATATGACCTATTGAAAAGTGACGTGATAAATTCTCTTTTCCGGAATAGGGCTATCGAACTAATTTCGGTCTTGCTATGCCAAACCCTTGCCTTATCTCTATTTTTGAACCGATTTGTACAACAATCGCAATGTTTCCACTAAGCATGGTTTTTTTTTATTCCCAAGTGGAGCATTACTTCACATAGGGGACCCATTTACGTCACGTGTCTCGAAAACAATGAAGACAATCAGCTACATCCAACATTTAAACTTCTAATTATTTGCTCACGAGTTAAATTATGACTGATATAAAATAAATTCAACGGGAATATCGAATTGATGATTTAAGGGGGATGTACCGAAGTGAAGGGAAGGAATGACGAAGGAGTGCTGCGTCCTATGATTTGCTTTAATAAAAGATACTGTTAGCCTAATGGGGCCTCCCTTAGCTCAGTCGGTAAAGGCGCAGCTACAAAGCAAGACCATGCTGGAGGTGGCTGGGTTCGATTCCCGGTTCGGTCTAGGAATTTTTCGGTTTGGAAAATTTCTCGACTTCCCTGGGCATAGAAGTATGATTGGACTTGCCACACAATTATACCAATGCAAAAATGGTACAGGCATCGAAAGCTCTCAATTAATAACTGTGGAAGTGCATTTAGAACACTAAGTTGAGAGCACGCAATAAGCTAATATGCGATATGCAATAAGCTTGAAATGCGAAGAAGAAGAAGAAGAAGAGGTTAGCCTAATTGTGCACGCATAGCTTTTTTTAAAACACAGTACCTACCCGTTTTTGGCAACACGACCTCATCAACTAATTCTTTCTTCAAATTTACGCTTTCTGTGGAATTCCAAGTATATAGGATCCTCAAAGAGGGGTCAAGTGATATCAGAAATGGAATTAGAAAGTGAAGAAGACAAATATTATGTGATGCCAAAAACGAGAAGGGACTGTATACCAATTGCTAAGCGTTCTCCGCTTATCTTCTGAGCTTAAGTATCGGAACAAACATATTGAGTATTGATAGATAATTTTGATATTTTTGAATGAATTCCTCGTCAATTTGCGTAGTAGACGAAGTAGCACAAAACCCCATGCAATTATTCCAGAATGTTTAGCTTCTTCTGACGGGCAACTTGCAACAGCAAGTTTACCCAATGCCGATCACAATCTAATGGTACCTCATCCCGATAGTAACAAGGTACTTGTCGCCACACTATCGTCTTCTTCCAGCTCGCAGTGATGATAAACACGAAAAGATGCTATGTGTTTTGCCGGCTTTGCTTGCAAAACACGATTTGGTTAAAACAAAATGCTCAAAATATACGATAGAATTGTGCCTGCGGTGTCACGACCTGATCGGTGACTTTTTTGATTTGTTGTCCACTGGAGTGTAAAATATATGCACTGGTTCTTTATTTCTCGTTAACGAATGATCGAGAATTAAGCGGAAATCAATTTCATGATCGATATCGATGCCTTCGTGCTGTGGATTTATGTTTTATAAATAACAAGCCTAGGTTATCAACATTGTGAAAATCAACGACAATATGACGTATTCGCCAACACGAATTCAATTTTAAATTGCGCTTTCCCAGCGCATCAAAAAGGAATTTGGAACATTATTCGTCATAGAAAGTGTGTATGGCAAACGCAGGGTGTCGACTAAAACTTGGAAAACCAGGGAATCTCAGGGAATTCAATTCAAATTCAGGGAAACATTTCTTAATCACAGAAACTTATTAATAAGTATGACTGACTTTGTTAGTTTCAAACAACTTCATTACTCGGTGTAGTTTGAGCATGATTGTTCATTTCAAATTTTAAATAAAGTTGCGAACTTGCGGTTGCTCAATGCTTGAGTCGAGCAAGTTGAGCAAAAAATACTCAAATAAAATGGTATCAATGTTGGGCCTAATATAGATTCAGCTCCCACTCATGGTTGGCACATTGCTGAGTTGAGCAGAGATCCTGAGAGTAGATACAAATCCAGTTCCGTAGACGCTAAACGTTGTTAGTTGTTGCAAAATGTAACCCCCAAATGGGTATGTGCGTCTCTTAATAGATGTCTATTTAACGAAATATAACCTTCGAGTAGATTGGTCCGTCTGCTCAATCCTGCTGTGTCCAACAAAAATCAAAGCGCATTGGAGCGCCTTTGAGTAAATTCAAGAATGGTAAAGAGTTAATAAGAGAGGATGATTTTTTTCTGAATACTTTTTGGAGTTCTTGTTTCTTATTGTGTTTTTGATTAGTTTTTTGATTAGTTCAGAAAATTAACTAAATGAGAATTTAGGACAATGGTCTTGTTTGGCAGGAATTGGTTTGATAGCATAGAGTGGCTTTATTGAGTATCCTTGGTTTTATTGTAAACTTGGTTAGCTCGGAAAATTAGCTTCTCAGTGAAGTTTTAGTATTGCGATGTTGCAATTGTAATGGAATTAGCTTACAGAGTTTTTGAGGTGAAAGCGCTGTTCTTACGATTTCCCACCACAGGAATCCGGCCGTGAATTAGCGGTTGGCGCGAATGTTGTTTGACAGGGCTTAGTTCGAGATCAAGAGCACATTGCTCTCCAAACCTTGCGTTCTCAATCCCTACTCTGCCATCCATTTGCTACAATTTGTTACCCCTAACCTCGAGATAGCCGCGAGTAATCGGCCCCCGCTTTACTAACGATAGTTTTAAGTAATTATGTTATCTAAACAATGAATGTCGGCTCGGCAAAGCTATAGCAAATGAGCCTGGAAAAATAAACGCATTATTAAAAAATAAGGAATGGATCAGCGATGGGCACGCAAATCTTTACCGCAGTTTTCGGACAACGGGTGAATGGTTGTACGAGTTCTTCCTTTTTTTAACTCTTTATTTGTTCCAAATTCAATATAAATTACATTTCATTTTAACCTAGGTGCTCCAGTTACTACAGTAACTTACCAGTCTTAATTGTTATGAGATATATCTTAGTGTTTTTACATTGTTCCTGCGTAGGCATTTCAATATTTTAAACCTGCATTTCAGTAGGGGAAATGACGGCTTCGGCATGCCAGACTATTTTCGGCAACCCAAATTGAAACACTATTTTCACTGGATTTTCTTACGAAAACACTTCGCTGAATGCATGCAAACGATTCTTTATGCTTTCAGCTTCAATTTGACTATATTTTTACCACTGACAAAAAGCAATCTAGCAAGGTTTTCTTGAAATGCAACACACGCACTTCAAATTGTAGCTGATTTTGAGTTGCCGATAATAGAACAGCAGATTTACATGCAGTTCAAATGGAACGGTTGCCGAAGAAAAACTGGTTGCCGACAATACTCGCTCTCACTAGAGAAGATTGGAGCTTTGTAAAAACGTTTCAAAACAGTTTTTGACAATTCTTTCGACTGAAATTGTTAGAGCAGCTGGTAGCAAAAGATCGTAAACAAACCAATACTGCATATGTGTGCGTTCCTTAGAGAAAAATGCTATAGAAAGAAGGTCGCTGCTTAGGTTGCCGAGAATACGTAAATTCCCCTATAACAATTGAAATCTTAAAACTAAAAACTAACACTAAATCTTATCTAAGTATAAAGGGAATTAATTGTTCCAATTGAGGATTGCCACGATTTTTGCCTGAAATTATTAATTACTTTATTGGACATTTGTTCTAAGGTCTCAACATTCGAAATTCTATGTACTTCGGTAGTACTGTACCAGGGAGGCAACTTCAAAATCATCTTGAGAACTTTGTTCTGAATCCTTTGAAGTGCTTTTTTCCTGGTAGTGCAACAACTAGTCCATATTGGCACAGCGTAAAGTATGGCCGGTCTAAAAACTTGTTTAAATTTTAGAAGTTTATTCGTCAGGCAAAGTTTGGATTTCCTGTTTATAAGAGGATACAAACATTTTGTATATTTGTTACATTTGGCTTGAATGCCCTCAATGTGATCTTCAAAAGTTCGTAGTGACTATGTGACTACTACTAGGTTTCAAAAAGGAAGCTCTAGGCTTATGTGGAAATATTATAAGTTGAGTTTTGGAAGCGTTGGGAGAAATCTTCGTTTTTCTTAAATAAGAAGAGACCATATCTAAACTTTTCTGCAGTCTGCGACAAATAACACAAAGACTTCTTCCTTTAGCGGAAATGCCTGTGTCATCAGCGAATAAAGCTTTGTGGCAACCCTGAGGCAAATCAGGGAGGTCCGAAGTGAAAATGTTATACAATATAGGCCCAAGAATGCTACCCTGAGGAACTCCTGCTCTAACAGGTAGACGTTCAGATTAGGAATTTTGATAATTTACCTGCAGAGTTCTGTCAGTTAAATAATCTTGAACTAATTCCATAATATAGAGTGGAAGATTGAACTTTTTCAATTTAGCAATCAAACCTTTATGCCAAACACTGTCGAATGCTTTTTCTATGTCTAGAATAGCAACTCCAGTTGAGCAGCCTTCAGATTTGTTTGAACGAATTAAATTGGTAACTTTTAAGAGTTGATGAGTAGTTGAATGACCATGGCGAAATCCAAATTGCTCATCTGCAAAAAATTGAGTTCGTATTGATGTGAAGCATCATTCTATTTAAAATTATCTTTTCAAAAAGTTTACTTATCGAAGAAAGCAAAATGATTGGACGGTAACTAGAAGCTTCAGCTGTATTTTTATCCGGCTTCAAATTGGAACAACTTTTGCATTCTTCCATTTGTCAGGAAAGTATGCCAAATGGAAACATCTGTTAAATAATTTTGCCGAGAAAGAAAAGGTACTCTCTGGGAGTTTTTAGCTGACGATATAGAAAATTCCATCATCACTTGGAGCTTTCATATGTTGAATTTGTTTAGTTATAGATCTTACTTCGTCCAAATCAGTCCCCAAGGAATCATCAAAAATATTTTCCCGAGAGAAAATATTCAGATAATCCCGAGCAACCTGATTCTCAATAGGACCAGTAAGACCCAAACTGAAATTATGGGAACTCTCGAATTGCTTAGCAAGTGCTGGAATAGGCTTTTGAGGTTTCTTTCAAAATTTTTGTGAGTTTCCAAAAGGGTTTGGAACTCGGGTCTAATTTCGAAACATTATTTTCAAAAGTTTTGTTCCTCAGTGCAGTGAATCGCTTTTTAATTTGTTTTTGCAAATTCCGCCAGATAACGTTCATGGCAGGATCACGTGTTCTTTGATATTGTCTCCTACGGACATTTTTAAGACGGATCAAGAGCTGAAGATCGTCGTCTATTATAATTGAATCGAATTTAACCTCGCATTTTGGTACTGAGGCAGCTCTTGCTTCAACCATAGAAGTAGTCAGAAATTCAAGGGCATGATTAATTTCATCTTTGGTTTGCAAAGGAACGTTTGGATCGAAGTTATATTCCATTAATGTTCGATATTGCTCCCAATCAGCTCTATGGTTATTGAAAGTAGAGCTGTTGGGATTAGAAATTATTTCTTGGGGTATTTCAAAAGTTACTGGAAGGTGATCAGAACCGAAGTCAGTTAAGACTAAATCAATAGTTGAGTTATTTCTAGCTGAAGAAAAGCATGTTGGGTTGTTTGGATATTGAATAGTGTAATAACCTGCAGAACAATCATCAAACAGAATATTACCATTGGAATTGCTTTGAGCGTTATTCCATGAGCGGTGTTTTGCATTAAAATCACCAATAATGAAGAATTTAGACCTATGACGGGTAAGTTTCTGAAGGTCACCCTTGAGAAAATTCTTTTGCTGGCCTACGCATTGGAATGGCAAATAGGCAGCTATAAACGTAAGTTGTCCAAATTTTGTTTCAACAGAAACTCCCAAAGTTTCAAAAACTTTGGTTTCAAATGAAGAAAGAATTTTATGTTTGATTCGTCTATGAATAATGATGGCAACGCCACCACAGGGTCCATCAAGACGATCATTTCTATAAATCAAGTAATTTGCGTCCTTCTTAACCTTATGGGCAGGTTTAAGGAACGTTTCAGTTATAACGGCAATATGCACGTTATGAACTCTCAAAAAGTTAAATAGCTCGTCTTCATTATCTTTAAGAGATCGATCATTTCAATGTCAAATATTTAATGATTTAAATTTCATTGCTGAATTTCAAAGTCATGACACTATTGTTCGCAAATTTTACTCCTGTTTGAATAGCATCAAACATGGAGTTAGATTTAAGCATATCAGAAATCATGTCAATTAATGATTTCTGTAAAAATTCGATTTTAGGGGCAGTAATGCTCAAAATTTCCATTAGAATTACGTTGGTCAGTTTTTTGATGCCTACCCGCTGCAATAGCAGCGTAGGTAGTTCCATTTACTCGCTGGACATTGTTAGCAGCGAGAGGAGTAGGTATAGATGAAGAATTTGAAGCAGAGGTGATATTTGTACCTACGGGTACGAATGTAGAATTTGTACCTCGCTGACCGTTGTTTACAACAGAGAAATTTGTACCTGGTCGGGAACGTGGAGCGTTTCCTATCTGTCGCTTAGAACGAGATTGTAGGATCGCTTTGCGAGTCTTACCTACATTTCACCACAATTTGAACATTTAAATTTCTTAGGATCTTCTTTCACACGACAGTCGTCCTTTGCGTGAGAGGAATCACCACAATTCCAGGGCTGTTACAACAGGCGCGGATTTCGCGGAAACATTAAATGATGTCGCGAAAATCGCGAAGGGACGGATGTGTTGTCACAAAAATTGTGGAATTCATTGTAACCTTTCAGTCCCGGGTTATTTTGCTGTCATCAATTTTGTTGTTCATTTGGCTCTCAATTTTTTACCTGTTCAAACCAAACACCCTACAAATAATCGAGAAATAATCTCAATTCCAAAAGTCACACCGGATTTACACGGAAATTCCCTGGGGTCTGTCCAACGTGAGACAATTTCATGTTTTTTCATTTCCAATATCTTCTTCTTCTTCTTCGCATTTCAAGCTTATTACATATCGCATATTAGCTTATTGCGTGCTCTCAACTTAGTGTTCTAGATGCACTTCCACAGTTATTAATTGAGAGCTTTCGATGCTTGTACCATTTTTGCATTGGTATAATTGTGTGGCAAGTCCAATCATACTTCTATGCCCAGGGAAGTCGAGAAATTTTCCTGCCCGAAAAATTCCTAGACCGGACCGGGAATCGAACCCAGCCACCTCCAGCATGGTCTTGCTTTGTAGCTGCGCCTTTACCGACTGAGCTAAGGGAGGCCCCGAGGAGGTCCAATATGAACATAGCATTTTTCGTTGTCACATCATAAACGAATCGTATATATGCGAGTAATTGCCATGTATACCGGATATTCGAGGTTCTCCAAATCGTCCTGGAGTTCAGTTCATTTGTTCTACTATATCAACCAAGACTGCAATAATGTCTGTAGTATCGAAATATGTCCAAACAGATTCAAAGTGTCTATGTGGATCGTGCCCATTCTATTGCTTCGTATACAAGATGTTATAGATTCTGAAATCATTCTGGAGATCAGATTACTTTTCTACTAGATCATTAATTCAAAATCTATAGTATCGAAATATGCTCAAAAAAAAAATTGCAGTGTCTATGTGGATCATGCCAACCTATTTCTGTGTATGCCAAATGTTCTAAGATTTACAAATCGATATTTCGATACTAGAGATATTATCTCAGTCTTTGTTGATCTAGTAAAACAAATCATCTGAACTGCAGGACGATTTGGAGAACCTAAATCATCTGGTATACGTGAAAATAAATCATACATTATCCATATATACACTATGAATCTTTTTGGACATATTCCGATACCACAGACTTTATTCCAGTCATGGTTGATCTAGTAGAATAAATCATCTGAACTCCAGAACGATTTGGAGAACTTAAAACATCTGGTATACATGGCAATAGTTCATGCATCATCCACATAGACACTGTGCATCTGTCTAGAAATATTTCGATACTAAAGACATTGTCCCAATCTCGGTTGATCTAGAAGATCAAATTATCTGAACTCCAGGACGATTTGAAGAACCTACAACACCTGGATTTCTCGGAAATAGATCACGCATGATCCACATAGCATAGACACTTTGAATCTGATTGGACATTTTTCGATACTACAGACATTATTGAAGTCCTGGTTGATCTAGTAGAACAAATTAACTGATGTCCGGGACGATTTGGAAACAGTTTTTTGTCGCGGATTAGTATTTGAAGTCGCGGATTTCTTTTGAGAAATCGCGAATTTCGCGGATTAAATTTAAAAAATCTTGTAACAGCCCTGCAATTACTCTATGAGGCCGGTAAAGCACTCCTCGTATTTTCTCATGAAAATACTAGAGCTTTTAAGTGCTTTATCTTTAAGATCTTTTGTCATCACCTTTGCATGGGTCCCATCTCATTGCTCGATTCCGGGCAATGAGATGGCTGACTCACTTGCTAAGGTGGGCGCTATGGAAGGCGATATTTACGATCGACAAATCGCCTACGATGAATTTTTCTTCATTTATCGTCAACAGTCACTCGTCAGCTGGCAGAATAAGTGGAGTGAAGGGAGTTTGGGACGATGGCTATATTCGATCATCCCTAAGGTGTCGAAGAGTCCTTGGTTCAAGGGGTTGGATGTGGGTCGAGACTTCATTCGTATGATGCCTCGCCTCATGTCCAATCACTATTCGTTAAACGCTCACTTGTTCCGTGTTGGGCTGGGGGACAGCAATCTCTGTGAATGTGGACAAGGTTACCAAGACGCCGATCATATTATTTGGTATTGTGCTGAGCATCGTGGAGTCAGATCTGAGCTGTGCGATTCCCTTCGGGCTCGATGTAGACAACCTAATGTTCCAGTTCGGGATACTTTGGCTAGACGCGATCTGGAGTTTATGAAACTCAGATATGTTTACTTTAAGAATATTAACATTAGATTGTAAGTTTGATTAACCTTGTGTTTAGTTTGTATTTTGTACGTGTGGGGTTTTTTTATATTTGTTTTCAATATGAATAGAAATTAGTTCATGTTTTAGGATTAATTAAATATTTGTATCGTAAATCACATTTCAAACCTCCCTCTCCCTTTTCCCATCCAAAAAAATTGTAAATCTCCACTAACCTCGAGACAACCGCGAGTATCCGGTCCAGCTCCTTTCCCTTCCAGCTAAGACATCAATAATGTATAACGAAAATGATAACTCGGCTCTGTAAAGTTTATTCGATTGAGCCTGTACAAATAAAGTATAATTAATAAAAAAAAGCCCTGCAATTCATGCATTTAGCTGGCTTGTAGCAATTTTTAGTTCCGTGACCCCATCCCTGCCACTTACGGCACTGGGTGAGATTTTGGAAATTTCCTCCAGTCTTCCTGAAGTGTTCCCACTTCACTCGAATATGGAGCATAAGGCTAGCTTTTTCTAAGGCCTTAAGGTTGTTGAGTTCACTAGACTTGAAGTGAACTAAATAAAAATCATTAAAAATCCCGTTGCGCGAATTGCCAGGACGGGATTTCATTTTCATTTTGATTGCTTGGAGTGGCACAACTATAATTTTGCCAGTTCATCTTTGATCTGATCCGGGGATTCACCGCTGGGCAGTCCTTTCATGACAACCTTGAACACACATTCAGTTTTGGTGTCGTAAGTAACAATAAAGGGTGATACGGTCAAAATTTGGTCAAGGGAAAACGCGTGTAAATCGGTGAAATCGTTTATTTAAAAAATCAAATTAAATTTCTTTTTCAAGTTCAATTAGTATAAAATTCAGGAAAAATATTCAGTTAGGCTTCCGCTTTTCCAAATCCGAATTGCCGGGCCTTACGCTTGACCCCTGCCATCAGATTTTGTACAGCCACCTTGTCCACCTTCTTCGCCGCAGAAAGCCAGTTTGCCTTGAACTGCTGCTCGCCCTTAGCAGTTTTTTTGGTCTTCTTTAGGTTCCGCTTGACAATAGCCCAGTATTTCTCAATTGGGCGGAGCTCTGGCGTGTTGGGAGGGTTCTTGTCCTTGGGAACCACCTGCACGTTGTTGGCGGCGTACCACTCCATGGCCTTTTTACCGTAATGGCAAGATGCCAAATCCGGCCAAAACAGTACGGAACAACCGTGTTTCTTCAGGAAAGGCAGCAGACGTTTATTCAAACACTCTTTCACGTAAATTTCTTGGTTGACAGTCCCGGAAGCTATGAAAATGCTGCTTTTCAAGCCACAGGTACAGATGGCTTGCCAAACCAGATATTTCTTTGCGAACTTTGACAGTTTCATGTGCTTGAAAACATCTGCTACCTTTCCCCTTCCTTTTGCCGTATAAAACTCCTGTCCCGGAAGCTGCTTGTAGTCGGCTTTGACGTAGGTTTCGTCGTCCATTACCACGCAGTCAAACTTCGTCAGCATCGTCGTGTACAGCCTCCGGGATCGCGCTTTGGCCGTCGTATTTTGTTTATCATCGCGATTTGGAGTCACTACCTTCTTGTAAGTCGATAGTCCGGCTCGTTTTTTGGCTCGATGCACGGTTGTAGACGATACACCCAGCTTATTTGCGGCATCTCGGAGAGAGAGGTTAGGGTTTCGCTTGAAACTACCGGCAACTCTCTCTGTCGTCTCAGCGGCTTCCGGTTTTCGATTTCTCCCCGATCCAGACTTCCTGGCTGTCGACAAACGTTCCCCAAACACTTTAATTACATTTGTAACGGTTGATTTGGCAACTTTTAGCGATTTTGCCAACTTTGCGTGCGGGTAGCTCGGATTTTCGCGATGCGCGAGCAAAATTTTGATACGCTGCTCTTCTTGCTTGGACGGCATTTTGACAACTGAAGAGTGAATTCCAAAATCAAAATAGGAGCAACATTCTACACACACACACCTTCAAAATGAGGGGTGTTCAGGTTTTTTAAATGCAAAATTGAAAGAAATACGTCAAGTTGATATTGACCAAATTTTGACCGTATCACCCTTTATTCATTCTCGAAAAACTTGCTTGTAGGATACAGTCCATCACGTTTGTTAAGAAATCCACTATTTTTTTATATAGTCACTTTAACACTTTTGGGTCATTCGTGACTTGTCCGGGGGTGTGATATTTGATCTAGTGACTTTGGCTTTACAGGTATGGATGCTAACCACTACGCTGGAGTAGCATCAAATCCACTATTACATTTGATGTTCATACCAATTATTTTGCGCATAGAGATTTAAATTTAAAAAAAAATATGAAGAGTTCATGGTCAGCCTGTCAGAATATTTTAAAACCCTGAGATTCAGAAAACATTTGAAATCTTGATGTTGAAACGATTTTTTTTTTAAATTTAGAGATGTCCTATATTTGTAACAGTCCCAAATTTTCAAATTTTTAACACATCTCAAAATTGGAAAAATTTAACAAGCTACTGAATTTTTACGTATTTTAATTTGAGAAGCATGCAATTAGATCCCATGCTGAAAAAAAATACAGAAGTGCTGATTTTTTTCTGTCCCCCCCAGATTTGACTGTTGTTTGTCAAAAATAAAAGGTATTAATTTAAGATAGACAGAAGCCGTTGATGTGAGGCACACTAATAGAATCGAAGCGTTCCATCGGATGTGGAATTTTCCTAACTGGGTTGGAACTTTTCCCAATTAGTTGAAAATCGGCACTCATCAGCCGTTCGAATTGTTCGCTGACGGTCGCATACGAATGCCGTGGGGTTCACTTGCTTGATTTTCTACGAACAAATTAGTATTTGTACGAAAAGATCCCACAAGCTTAATACAGTCAACGTCACAATTCACCAAACCAATTCTGTGTGTATTTTAATAAAACATTTTTTCACAGCCTTCTTATACTCACGTGGCCAAGAACAATCGGATCATAATGTGGGAAAAACACACCACTCGATAGTATCTAATCGTTAGTCTAGGCACCCCTACCTGCCGCCCATATGAGCTTGAAACTCCGCGAACAGCAAGCGATTGCTTGGATAGCGGAAATTAATCGACATGTTTTCTTGCTTGCTATAATCGCCAATAGTGATTTAATTATACGGTTCGACCAATGCTACTAAGCGTATGAATCTTTCAAAGTAATGCCCGTATAATACAGCAATGCGTATGGCGATCGTTGTTCATTGTACGTTAGTCAGTTGATCGGTGAATGAAGGCTCGATGCGGCAGCACTCAATTTCAAACTCAAACTTTTACCGGTCATTGAGAATTTACCTTGTTTGTTTTATCTATTCTGCAAAATAAATAGCCTGTACGGCAAAGCCGACTAAAGCAAAATGCGTAAGTAGTTCTTTCTGTCAAATCGAGTTTTTCGACCTACATTTCTTGGTATTGTTTAACAAGTATCTTTTTCTTTTCCTTCCCATCCAGGGGTCCCAACGATGCTGTCGGAGGTGGACGAGTTACCCTCGGTCCAGCTGGGGGACTACACCCTGCGGTTCGAGCTGGAAGATCTTACTCCGTTCGGGAAGGAGGTTGCCACAAATGAGCTCCGCGAGACACCGGAAATCAAAGCCAAAGCCATCGAGGAGCTCCGAGAGATGCTGAAAGGTATGTGCAATGTTTTTATGGGGGTAACAAAAAAGTTTATCCTTCAAATTCCTGTTGACTTTTGTAATGCGCATATTTGTTATTTTCTTAATTAAATCAGTTTATTGAAAACACGTATATTTCAATAATATACAGATCGTAGACTGGTTGCGCTTGTATTATGAATTTGATTTACCAGTACGTTGTTGGAATAAATTATTTCCCTGTGGGAAGAAAAATGTGAACACCGATCGTTGCACGCAGTAAACCTCGTGCAGTATAAGTCTCACTTCTTTTCGTATAGAGGATGTAATCTTCGTAAGAAATCTATTTCCATAAGGCCATAATATTTTTGGCGGACTTGTTCTGCTTCTCGTCGCGATTAGGGGCCTTTTGTACCTTGAACGTTCGAAGCCCAGCCTTAGTTTTGGCCTTCTGGACAAAACTTCGGCTTAGGTGCAGCTTCTTAGCCACATCCCTAACGGAGGCGTTCGGATTTCGGTTGAAGGCCCCAACTACGCGGTTGTGATTTTTGGTGTTGTACGGAATACTTTTTCCTTCACTTCTGGGCTTCCGATCGGTGGTCAACCGTTCCTCGAACCGCTTAATCACTCGCGACACCGTGGAATTTGCGATTCCCAACGTTTTAGCGATGGAACGATGCGAGAGATCCTTGTTCTCGTGATGAATGCGCAAGATTTTATCACGCACGAGCTGTTCTTTCGACTCCATTTCCGCGAGTTTTGATCACAGGACTTTAAAAGTTAGAGCAATTTCATAGTGTGGCAATTTCATCGTGGACACCCTTTATTTCCATAATATTTCTACATTTTATTATATTTATCAAGGGGTAGGTCACTCAGCACAGTGTGTCAAAAATACAGTAGGGCACACCATGGCTCATTCATTGACATGGTACATATCATTTTTTGATCTCTAAAGTAACTGGCATCACTGCATTATTTCTGCGCCTACACAGTGAGGATGTGTCAAAATTTGATTGTTGACACACAACATTTTTGGCATCCGCAACAGATAATTTCGCCGGAGCCTTCAACTCACTTTTACTGTTATGGTCTGCGATTGGAGCAACGGAAGATTTAATATGAATATTTGGAAGCCACGGAATTGGGCATTTTATGCACTCCTGTATTGACTTGCAGATGTTTCACTGATTTTTATCGTTAGATCGCCATTGAACTGATTGTAATGGCGAACGTTATAGCTTATTTATCGCGTAGTGTTGTCTAATCTAATCTAATATAATCCAATACAAACGCAGCCAGTACGAGAAAGCATCCTGGAAAATGATTAGGTTAGATGAGGTCTAATCATTTTTCTTGTCTAATTGATGTTTACAGCATATCTGAGATATGATATAAACATCAATACGGCCAGGCCTACTGCGTTGTATTTGCCGCAAAGATGATTCTTGGAAATTAATGGGAACATTTCTTGAATCTACAGGGGTGGAAGGATACGTGGACATACCGTACCAATCGCTCCGAGTTACTATGTGTAGTTGTGTGTAATGTGTAAATATTTGTACAATACTGAAGAATCATAAAATAATGCAATTGAAGGATCTTACCGAATTTTCTTCTATGTTGGTAATGATTCTTTGGCGCTTAAAAGTTTCGTTGGATGCATCCGCTTCTCCGATCGGGAGGTTGCAGAAAAATCCAAACAGCCGGCTTGACATCGGCCTTGCATGTCCAAAACCAGATTGTGAGCAATCTCGTGGCAGGCGAGCTCTTTGGAATGATTAGTCACCCCTCCAAAGAAATATGCCACCAGGAAAATCATCTTTCACGATTGGTCCTTCATTATGAACAACATCGCAAACTGCGTAAACACCATGGCACCAACCACAAACTTGAACCGCGGATCATAACCGAAAAACATCATAACACCATTCGAAATCCGTTCTGGACACGTGCTGGCCCATTGCGGTCACTTCTTGCTTGGGAAATACTCCCAAAATGAAAAAAAAAATCCGAATTTCACAACACTGCTTCACGTAGAATAGTCTTTAAAGATCTAGGCCTTTGAGTTTGACTATAAACTGGTGCTTTCATATTTTTCTAGTACAGATGAAAAAAAAAAAAAACTACAACTTTTCTGAAAAAAGTATGTAGCAATCTATTACTTTTGATTTCATGCAACCAATCATAGAGCGTAGCTCGAAAGGGTTAAGTCGAAGCTACGAAAATTTGTCCAAAACAGAGATCTTCAAAAAAGTTCTTGTTGTTTCTTAGTTTAGGGTTCCAAACACTTCAGTGCAGCGGTTCTCAAACCACCAACAAACTCAACCTTCCGATGAATGGGACCCACATTAAGAATTTCCATACACTAGCAACCCACCAATATTGATATTGAAGAGTATGACCGAAATTACCACCCAAAAAAAAAGCCTACAAAAATGGCCTTTAAATGTCGAAATAATCACTAAAATTTCACCAAGGTTCAACAAAAGTGCAATAGGGTAGAGCACTACTTCGTCGTAATCGCCCATTTCCGTTCTATCGATCAGAAAAGATCAATAATATCAATGATTTCACCATGCACAAATCAATAAATGGTTTGTTCCGATGCGTTAGTTCATTAGCTACAACATAAATCCTATTAGAACGCATTGTATGAATATTTACACTCATTGTTCTCAAAACAAAAGAAGCGCTCCTAGTGAATCCTCTTTTTCTACGTTTATCCGTAGGACGAAGAAAATCTAATGGGGTTTCAATGCGATAGGACGGAATTGAAACTCGTAGAACGAATTTAGAATCAAGAAGCAGTGTTAGATTTTAAACAATATCTCAACAATTTGTGACTCTTTATCAAATCCAACGGTACGTATGGAAAGGAGAATGCATTTAGAAGTCATCTTTGACAGAAATGTTCCATTTTTTGTTTAAACTCGTTCAGAAAAGAGAGGTAAAGCGCGGGTTGTGCTTAGTAGGACGGAAATTAAATCAAAAACCCTAGCTAATCCCAAAGTATTGTACAAACGCCAAAATTCCAACTTATACACAGAGAACATAAAAACGCCAAAATTGGAAGGCTGTGTAGTCGTGGAATTAGTGGGAGCAATCCTCGACCATTAAGGCGTATTGTGTGTGCCACGAAGTGACGGTTCGATATCCGTTACAGCCGGAACTTTTTGTAAAAAGAAGATTGCTTTACTGCTTTACTGGAAGTTGCCTGTTGACAAACAGATGTAACTCATTAGATAACGCTCACAAAGCTGGTTTGCCAAATCTAAAACAATGTTAAATACATGTTCGATAGAATGATACTAGCGCTCTGGTGGGGAATTCGCGAAACTAATAATATTTAAATTGAACGTGGAATGCGTGTACGACGATTGAGGAAAAAGCGTTACGTCTGTTTGTCTGTGGTAAAGTGTTCAGTCTGTGCAACCTCTGGTTGAAGACGGTGTCGCTTACAAGAAAAGAAAAAGTCACTTTACCGGATTCAGAACAAAACCAAAAATACTACTTACTCATTTTTTAGAATAGATTTGATGTCCTATTAAAGGTTGAACACGAAAAAATCCGGACTCGAAAATCTTGTTATGGTTTACCATAGGTCCATCATCTTTTGCATGAGCACTGTTCCCACTTGTGTGGCTGCCAAATTCCATTTTTCGCTTGAAATTCTGCATTTCCATTTCCACCTTTTTTCTTCAGTATGTGCTTAAATAATTGGTAAATTTGCTGGGGCAATATCCCAGAAGTAACGAAAGTTTCACTTTTCAGCCCCAACTGGAGATTGCTTACCAGACAAGGAACTTTTTGGGGAATTTCGACTAATTTTTTATTTTAAATTCTACCGAGCACTCTTCCGATCAACCGAGGTAATGCTTATTTATTGCGTATTGTTGTGATAATTAATTGACAATTAAGTGTGAAATTGTGCTGTGTGCCGTAGAAGAATTATTTCTTCTCGAGCCTCGTAGTGGTTTTCTATCTAGATAAGTATGAGAGCAGTTGCCGTTGCAGCTGGTTCTCGTTCAATTACAGTCAACTTTCGCTCGTTGGACTAAACCCGTAGCCCACTTAGTGAAAGGCTTCGTTAGTTGGGCTGAGCTGTCAAGCTGAAAGCTGATCCACCTTGCCCACTGCACGCCTCTTCTTCTTATTCCTAATGGGTCGCTTTCGAGAACCATTTTCACTGGGTCGTCGTGCGGCATTCTTACGATGTGCCCAGCTCACCATGGTCGCCCATTTTTTGCAATGTGATGGTTCTCCCAACAGCTGTAACGGTGTAATTCGTGGTTCATTCGCCTTCTCGACGTTCCGTCATCCATCTGCACTCCACCGTAGATGGTACGCAACACGTTCCGTTGGTACGCAACACGAGGTTGGTCCTCCTCGAGCATAGTCTAGGTCTTGTGGCCGTAGAGGACCACCAGTCTAATCAGCGTCTTGTAGATAATCAACTTCATGCGACGGAGAATTTTATTCGACCGGTGCGTCCTCCGGAGTCCAAAGTAGGCATAATGCGTCTTTAAATTTCTCTGCTGGTATCATTTTCGGCGGTCACCAGCATGCTTGGCATACACAGTTTTGGTCACGAACTACTCATTTGCTAATAAATCTGCACACAGTTGCCGGAACATAGTTCTTTTTGAAGCAGTAGATAGAATAGAGTGTAAGCTTGTTATATATATGTAAAAAAAGTAGATTTTGATGCTAGTAGTAAACTGTATTTGTTCTTGCGTTGTAAAAATGAGGTGAGAAATGGTCACTACACATCTCGGAATTTAAGTGTTAAATTGATTAGTGTTGATTCAAATGTTAAGCTTTACCTAATCTTCGCATATCTATAGTAAACTATGAGCCTAATCTATCAATTACTTTAAAGAAAAATAAATTTCAACATCTGAGTGAAAAGTTATTACCAAATGAGCAGTTAGTGTGTACAACTGTGCATGCCAAGCATGGTTACCAGCATGCTTGGCATACACAGTTTTGGTCACAAACTGCTCATTTGCTAATAACTTTTTTTTTAGTAAAATTTACGTTTATTTTCTGGGTTTTTATGTTTCAACATTTGATTTAACATTTCAATTGGTTAGCCTTTGGCTCTTCATCTTTGTTCTAGTTAATTGGTTATTCTAATGTGATGATTGCGTTTAGCGCTAATTTACAGGATACCCTTTGTGGGATTGTTTTGGTTTGAATTTAAAAACTTGATAACCTACCTACTTGAGCACCTAACTACTTAAACTAGGTTGCCAAATCACGAATGATCTGGTGGTTTGATCGTAGACAGGCGACTCTGAACCTTTCCAGCGTGGAAGTCTTTCGCTCCTCGAGGGTTTGAAGACCGGCCAGGTGGTGAATCTCAGAATTAAAAGTTCGCGGTGGACTGTTAAGGATCATTCTGAGGATCTTGTTTTGGATTTTCTGAAGCTTTAAGTGGTGGCACTTAGCACAACTTTCCCAGATTGGCATACCATACTCAATAGCCGGCAGAATGATTTGCTTGAGGACAGCAAGCTTGTTTTTGAAGGACAGGGTGGACTTCCTGTTTATCAGAGGGTAGAGCGACCTGATCAAGATGTTACACTTGGTGGATGTCTTGTCCACATGGGATCGGAATAGCAATTTGCTATCGAGGGTGAGACCAAGGTAGACTACTTCACTCGACCATTCAATGGGAGTGCTATCAAGATGGATCTTGACGTTAGCAGGCGGAACAAGCCGAGGTGAATACGAGTGTGGAAACAGAATGGTTTGTGTTTTAGCTGCATTGATACAAATCTTCCAGCTCTTAAAATAGTCGGACAAAACATCCAGGCCTGATTGTAGTTTACTCGCCAGAGCACGGATCACTCGACCCTTATAGATGATGGAGGTGTCATCTGCGAACATAGACAGAATACCACCACCCGGCAGGGGAGGAACGTCTGACGTGAAAATGTTGAATAGGATAGGCCCAAGCAGGCTACCCTGAGGGACCCCTGCATCAACGTTGAACGTATCAGAGGGGACATTGTGCAAGTAGACCTGGAATGATCTGCCCGACAAGAAGTTTTTGATGATCTTCACGAGGTAGATCGGAAAGTTGTATCGATGCAGCTTGTACACTAAACCATCATGCCAGACATTGTCGAACGCCTTCTCGACGTCCAACAATGCCATGGCAGATGTATTGGAAACGGACTTGTTCCGCTTGATGATGTTAGTAACCCGTGTGAGTTGGTGGATGGTAGAGTGGCCTTTCCTAAACCCGAATTGCTCTTTGAGAAAGATGTTATTATCATTTGAAAACACCAGCAGACGGCTGAGTATCAATTTTTCGAATAGATTCGAGATGGAGCTTTTGGCACTGGTAGGATCTTTGCCAGGCTTGTGTATTGGCTTGTGTATTTGGCTAACTTCCAGCATGCAGGGAAGTAACCAAGCTCCAAACATTTGTTGAAGATAACGGTTAGGTGGTTGAAGAAGTCAATACTCAAGTTTTTCAACTCGAGGTTGACTACACCATCCATACCCGCAGCCTTCATGTTTTTAGTACTTCTAATAGCTGCTATCACCTCATCAGCCGATATTCTACTATGATCATGCACTACTACGGGGGTGAACATTGCCTCCAGTACGGCAGGCCCATGGGGGCTCACCATGGTTTGACCAAGATTATGTGAAATCACAAAATGTTGGCCAAGAGCATTGGCCTTTTCAACTGGGGTTATCAGTAGGGATGGGTCTAAGTGGTCAACAGAGGAAAGCGGAGGGATCGGTCTCGACTTGTTTTTCAAAATTTTGGTCATCTTCCAAAATGGTTTTGCACAATCTGGGAGAGAGCGAATCTTTTTGGTAAAATCGTTATTTCTGAGTTCCACCATCCTGGCCTGGATAATTTTGGTTAGCCTATTGACATTGGTCTTCAAGTGGGGCAGCCCAGAACGCTGGAACTGCCCACAAGGTTCAGAGTATGACTCACCTGTCTGGAAGCTGGTACGTGTTGCTCCCTAGCACGGGATATCGCTTCTTCGATGGCTTGCAGACACTGATCGACTTCTTCGTACGACTCCGGTAGGACGTCGTAATCGATTGCTGTGTCCACACAGCGCTGATACTGCTGCCAGTTGACACGATGGTAGTTTCGCCGGGAAACTTGAAACCTATTGGCCAAGGAACCTACTTCGGCCGGTCCGAGCTCAGTTCCTGATAGGCGATAGGTTGGGAGATGTTATCGCCAATGTTGCTGATGAAGATGTCGATGGTGGCATGAGCTCCGGATCGACTCAACCGGGTGGGAGTGTCCGGACACAAAATGTTGTAGTGGGCTTGCTGCAGATCGTTGTATAATATTGTGCCGTTCTGATTTCGCCGACTATTGCCCCAGGCTTGATGCTTGGCGTTCAGGTCGCCAGCGATGACGAAATTTTGCCGCCGTCGTGTTAGCTTGATGATGTCTTTTCGGAGGTCTGCGGCCGAGCCGTCCCTAATGTTGGTTTGCTTGGGGCAGTAGACCGCGATGATGGTGATTGGATCAAGTGATGTGCTCACCTCAATTCCGATGGCTTCGATAATTTTCAGCTGGAAGCTTGGTAGCAGCCGGCAGCTGATGTTCCGCCTCGCAACGATGGCCACTCCACTCCCCCGGAGCTGGTGCGGTCAAGCCTTACGAGCCGAAAGTCGGGAAGGAAGACGTTCAGCTCGGGCTTCAAATGAGTCTCGGTGATGACGGCTATGTCGATGTGCCGTTCGTTGAGAAAGTCAACAAACTCGATGTTTTTGCTCTTCAAGGAGCAAGCATTCCAATTTACGATCTTGATGGTTTCACGGTCCATACTTAGTGACAAGGGACAGGGCAGCATGTAGCTGTTCAGATCGAGTCTTGCAGGTGCGCATGATGATGATGACCTCGGCCACGAGCGTCACAAGTTCCTCCGAGGTGAACGGAGAATCGTCGACAGGTTCACCTGAGACAGCAGCAGCGTATGATAAACCAGGGGCGGTGGATGAACCTGGAATTGGCTGGGCCGCAGCAGCAGCGAGACGATGCTGAACTGTCTGACTGTTGGGAACCATTTGGCGCAGGGTTGGCTTGTTGGTTGTTGGGTGGAAGCGGGGCTAGGTTCGGAACATGTCGACGGGGTTGGAGAGCTGGGTACTGGACTTCCGTGAGTACAGGAGGCGAACGATGATTACGGAGGCGACCGACCTGGTTGTTGATTGTAGCCTTTCGACGGATATTAATGAACTCCACTCGCTTGGGACATCCGCGATTGGAGGCTTGATGGTTTCCACCGCAGTTGACACACATTGGCTCAATGTCATCAACTTGCTCACCGGACGCAGTTTAGTGAGTTCCAGCACACTTGCCGCAGTTTGTCTTCATATGGGCAACGCCGACGTCCCGTAATTGCTCAATGTTGGGTCGCAGCGTTCGACTTCGACGGGTGTTATGCACCGTCGAGAGTTTTGAGCGCATGCATACTTCAACTAAGTAGTGGTCCGAATCTATGTTCGCACTGCGGTACGTGCGGACGTTGCTAATGTCGGAGAAGACGGACGAACTACCATACCACGGGAGGCTGCAACGTTCACGCATCGCTAGTCGTTGTCGTTCGATACGACATTCAGGCTGGTTAGCCCTCCTTCGTGTGGGGGCAGTGCACGTTGATGATGCTTTAAAAGACGGCCCTTTTTTTCCTCTGTTCGGGACATAACACCACTGCGACCAGTAATTTGATCTATTGTAGTATATCCCGTGTCCTTAGTTTAGTGCATGTCGTATTACTCCATCACTATTGAGAAATGATGAAGTATTTGGTTTTGATACAGTTGTTATTCTTGCCTTCATCGCAAGGAATCGATTCTAACTGAAAGGTCCCGGTATTTATACCCTTTCGGAGTGTTTAAACACCCTCTAAAGGCGCGCCCCTCTGTCAGTCAAAATTGGATTCCTTAGCAACAAAATTAAAGAATGACACCGCATGCATCAGAACCCTAGTCTTAACCACTTCAAACTAGGGAACAACGAATAGAAGACTAGGAGTCGCATAGTTAAAGACAAACTAACTCATTTTTTCCTTGTTTCAAGATCATCCTCGGTCCAGGCAACCCGAGGACTTATCACTATCAACAAGCCATAAAAAGTAACAAGGACTAAGATGTGTTCCTTTGATTACTGAAAAATCCTGTTCCCCTAGTTTGAGGTACTCAAGACTAGGAATCGGTGGTGTATCTTACATCCCGTAACGTACTACGAAAAGGTAATCTACCCACGTTACGGGGCAGAAAGAAACGGCCCTTAATCCTCAACTTGTACATCCTCACGTTGATCGGCTGCCAACCAGTCACGCGTTGGCGCATCTTACCCAGCTCTGGTAGAAAGTAGCTGCTCGATGCCCGCTTTTCCATACCTTTTGTCGCGTCCAGCAAAGCTCCTGCAGTGCTTCGGCTTCGAAGTTGCGTGGTTAAGTTCGTCATAGATTAACCTATCGCAGCCTGGGAAGCCGAACGATTTGCAGTTTGTATAATAATATATGAGCACTTCCATGGTCACACTTGTATTGTTTTTGTCTTGGGGCAAGACAGCTTTCGATCATGAGTATAGTCGGAGTTAATTTTGAGTAACTCTGAGTAACTCGCATTGCTCAACAACATTTACACATAGCAACCTGGTTGTTGTGTTCAAACCGATGCTGTCAAGCAAAGATAATTCAGTGGCAACATTTCAAAGGGGCGTTGCATTTGTAAATTTGTAATACGTATTTCAACATTTTGAGCGGCGTTCTTTCAAACTAAAGCTTAACCGACAAAATATTTCAGCAAATGAAAGGCAATTGCACTTTCGTATAGCACGCTCCGAAACATTAGCAACCACATAATACGGATTCTGATGGACAATCACAAGAAGGATTCAGGGCAGTCCCAGAGGGATTCTGGACAATCCCTAGAAGACTTCGAACAATCTCTCAAGTATTCCAGTTAATCTAAAAGGGGATTTCTGACGGAGGGACTCTGAACTAGCCTAGGGGTGATTCCAGACAATTATCAGAAAAGATTTCATACACTCTCAGAACGGCTGCCGGACAATGTCAGAGGGGACTTCGAGAAAACCCAACAGGGATTCTGCACAGTCAAACTGACAATTTCAGTAAAAATTGAGAGGTATTTCTGACAGTCCAGAAAGCCTTTTTCTAAGAGTATTAGGTGAAACAACGGAAGTTTCTAGTGACAGTTGACCATTATTCTGACTTTACACCTCAATTATAAATAATTAGTAATGTTGAAGTTTCCTCGTGCCAGAGAATAATTTCACAGAACAAGAAGCCTCTTAGATCGATTTTGAGAGGTTGAGTATTAATTTTCATGAGCTAAAATAATCTTCTCATAATATTAGGTCAAATTCCAACTTCTTTGGTCTTGAAATCACACCACCACATCACGAAAAACTTCGAAGATCATCAATCCCTAGAAAGCAAAAGAGGCCCCTGGCCTGGGCAAAATCAATGCAACTTGGATCTTTTAATAATGAAAACTAATATTGCCGTTTCATGGTTGTCCATTTTTCATTTTCATTTTCATTTTATGATGTACAAGGGGGTCACGGGCCATGTCACCGATGTGAATATTCACACCATCCATAATACACCAGGGAAGGGGAGAGGAGTGAGCAACACAGCATCTTTACCCATGGGAGTTAAAAAAGTTCTGCGAGGTACACTTATGGTGAACCAGCGGCTCAGGGATTGTAGAAAGGAAAAGGGTTGGGTAGGTTTAAAATGCAGAATTAGATGCCGTCACGATTGAATGCGCATGTTTAAACAACGTTGATCCAGGTACCTATCATATAAATTTGCATATAATCTAGTTATGATTATTGTCAATAATACTTACATTTCGATAGAGATGATGCTACCTACTTTACCTGTTATGTGATACTTATCATCACAGAGTCCAACCTTGAATCGCAGACCAGGTCCACTAACAAAACACTCGTTCCGAGAAGGGGCTTATGGTCTTCTTCTTCTTCTTCTTCTTCTTCTTCTTCTTCTTCTTCTTCTTCTTCTTCTTCTTCTTCTTCTTCTTCTTCTTCTTCTTCTACTTCTTCTTCTTCTTCTTCTTCTTCTTCTTCTTCTTCTTCGTCGTCGTCGTCTTCTTCTTCTTCTTCTTCTTCTTCTTCTTCTTCTTCTTCTTCTTCTTCAGGTTCGCTCACCACCCGGAATGAAGGCTCGGTGCGGTTAGTAATATCAAACAGTGTTACATACAAACGAAAAAGAGATACAACCAGGATTAGTTTTTTAAAGTCATAGTTCCATCTGAATACCCAACTAACCATATCTCAGTGACATTGTCCCACTCTGAACCCACACCTAAAGCTATTTTGTGATTATATGGTTACTTTGGTACTCACATGAAATGTTGTGCAAGTACCACAAGTTCAACAACGCCCAACTATGGACAGCTCAATGTTAATACCATTTACTCTTTGAATCAGCTTACACAAACATGATAATCTGCTAAAAAAACATCTAAGAATGTATAGAGATAAAGTTCAAAAATACAGTTTTAACTGATGGTACTTTATAAACATCAAACTGTCCAATATTGGACCCTGCCAACACACGGCGCCTGCACGGCAATGTGGGCCGTCACTTTAGAGATGAACTAGCCTAAGGCTAAAAATCTCTTAAATAAAGAATTAAAAAAAAAAAAAAAAATGTGGGCCGTCAGAACGGTTCATCGGTTGCGAAGTGAAGTGCTTCTCAAACTGAAGCGATACATTTCTCAATTTTTCAACGTTATCCTAACGTAAATTTAATATTATCACCCATATGCCCGTCCACACCCGAAACCCATCCACCACACAAAATCAAATAAAAATGTTTCTGTATGGCAAACACGTTCAGACATAAACGAGAATATGGGTGTATATCTTCACTGTAACAACTACGGGTAATCATCGAAAATACTTGCATTTTACTCAGGCACTTTTGAGCAAACTGCAATCACTCTCTCATACTCGAAATGTGCCACGACCAAATTGGCACAACGATGCCCTATACGCTCTCTGACCAAAGCGCCGGGAAAACTAATATTGCCGTTTCATGGTTGTCCATTTTTGAGGAAATATGAGCAACTCAAATTTACTCGCAGCCAATGTATTTACTCTGAGTACAGCTGTCTTGTCCCCTGGTTTTTGTATAAATAGTACCCATAATTATTATACAAATAATGCTCAGTCATCCAAGTGAATCCGCGGCATAACTGTTACCAGTTCGTTAAATGCTATACTTAATTATCTTAAGTGAACCCTACACGATTGCTTTTATTGACAATAATCGTATTGTCAATACATGCTATATTGACGTCAATATATCGAGATTGACAATATTTCTGAATTCACATCATCAATATTATAGTCAAGGTTGCAAAGACTCATTTCAGCTAAAACAATGTTTTTCTAAAATATGAAATAATTAGATGCCATGATTAAATTTTGAATTGGTAGGATACAAAAAGAGCTTGCAAAGAATGTGTTTGACATATTAAACCTGTTTATTTCACTTCATGAGAGTCACAGTCAGCGATTTTTCACAAACTCACTCACTCACTCACTCACTCACTCAGCGATCAGCAAATCGCTGATTGTGACTCATAGAAAGCAAAATTTACAGGATTTATGTTTCCAACGCATACTTTGTAGCCTCTTCTTGTAAGTTACAAGTAAAACATGCCATCATACCATCTTTTGGTTTTATTATTCCGAAAAACATTATTTTAGCTGAAATGAGTCTTTACAACCTTGATTATAGTCAATAATTCCCCTTCGCGTCAATATATTGATGCGTGTGGGGTTTGCTTTAAAGATAAATCGTCCAGTACAAACCTTTGTAGGGGGTAAGCGGTAGGACCATCATCATCATCATCAACACGGTGATTTTTCAACTCAGTTAACCCGGAGGTGAACAAATTAGAAATATGAATAAATGAGTCAGCAATTCCTAAAATATGAAATAAGAATTGGTAAATTAACTAAAATAATTTAATAAAATCAAACCTCCATTAGCACTCTACAGGAAAATATTTGGCAGTTCTGTTTTATCTATGGAAGATCATGGCCTGCTATGATAAATCCATAAACAATTATAGCAGTAATCGTCATTTGTCAAATAGGGGTGATGCGTTTTGTATGGCAGCTTAGCGTAAAAAGCAGGATAGAAACCTAACGCTTCTAACGTGCCGCAACTATAGCAGCATTCAACCCTGACAAGGCAACTTGTGGCATCCAGACAAAAATGTGGAATACTGTTAACGCTACGCATTGACATATTTCAAATGTTCGTTGGGGTTTTGCGCCAATTGAAGACGGAGTGCGTCACTAATAAAATGTGTAAAACGTTAATTAAATATCTTTGCTTGCGGTACAACGAGGGTACTCCAAGAGTGAAGAGTCACAATCATCAATCTGTTCAAACCGGAACAGTGAAGTGAACGAAAAAATCCATTGACGTCTGCCATGTGACACACTGCATACGAGCTGTAATTGATGTTGTCCGACAAGTTTGAGATCATTACTCAACAAACACCAAATCAACGGATTATTTGTCATAATGACCGCCGTTCCAGTCTCTCCTGACATGTATGCTCTGTATGACTAATGGTAGTTCTCGGATTAGCAATTACCAACCAAAAATGGCTAGGCAAACAAAAAATAATAATCGAAGACTTCATTGCAAAAATGTATAGCTATTTTTTAGCAAGGTCACGTTTATTAACAAAACCTCAAGTGATGAATGAGCCTCACCGCTTTCAGTTCTATAACCAGTGTTCTGACTTTTTTTTTTTACTTTTTCAACATACCAACCTATAGTTGAATACCCAGAACTGCGCTGGAAATAACAGCCCTGACACAGCAAAAAATCAGAAACTTTGACCGTGAAAAAAAATGCTCGTGTAGGTGTAGGTGCCTTTAAATGGAAGAAGAAAGTACAAGTACCTATGGGCATACACAGCCTACTACAACGTACTGGGCCGACCGCGCAAACTAGTTCACGGCATGCTGCTTTTGTTGCTGGTGCTGCTGCTGTTTCAGCTCGCAGTACTAAGTGATGGCAGGCTACGACGGCCGCCGCGTGACCTTAGCATGTATAATAAAGCGAGCGATTATGTCTAGATGTTGCCGTTGTTATCACTGGAAAATACATACACCTGTGTTCAATATAATAGCAGCGCATGCCGATTTCCAAACAAAATAGTCTACTTTGACAAGTTGTAACTTTGTTCTCTTAAGATCAATGAGCTGAAACGTTCGCCACAAAACTACAAATATGTTCAATTTTTCGATTACAAAATACCAATTTTTTGGAAGCACCTGCCGGAAAGTGAGATACTAGGTAAAATTCTTCAAAATAATAGCAGGAATAATAATTTGCATTTCAGCTCAATTTTGAGATTTTAAATTTTACATTTCTCAAAATTCTAACAATAAATTAACAAATGTTTGTAAAATTTTGTATGGAAATCGGCATGCGCTGCTATTATATTGAACACAACTATAGGTAATGATCGGATAGTGAATGCAAAATTCATAGCGACGGCGATGAGTGGTAGGGTTTTTGATCTAATTTCCGTCCTTCTAAGCACAACCCGCGTTTTACCTCTCTTTTTTTAACGGGTTTGAACAAAAAATTTAATATTTCTGTCAAAGATGACTTCTAAATTTATTCACCTTTCCATACGTACCGTTGGATTTGATACAAAGTTACAAATTATTGAGATATTGATTAAAATCTTATACTGCTTCTTGATTTTTAAATTCGTCCTACGAGTTTCAATTCCGTCCTAGCACATTGAAACGTCATTAGATTTTCATCGTCCTACGAATAAACGTTGAAAAAGGGGATTCGCTAAGAGCTAATGAACCAACGCATCGGAACAAACCTATTATTAATTTGTGCACGGTGAAATCATTGATAGGGGAAATGTCTCTAATGTTGGCCTATGGATCTAAGATTGGGCGCATCGCTAAAAATCTGCTATTTCAGGCATAACATTTTCTTGATGGTTAGAAAGAACCGGAACAGCAAAGTTTAAAAGTAGAATGGATTTTATTTAACGACTAGCTTGAGTGGAGTCTTGAACAGGAATGAAAAGTTTTTCACCGTTGTTTATTTAAGAAAACTTAGGTTGCTAGGGGTGACGTTCGGTCTCCAAGGAAATGATTAACCACGCCGCAATCCGTCATCTGGAGCTTCTTGGAAAGAGCACGCTTGATCTCCTTCACCAGGTCCAGTCGATCGCCAGCAATGAGCAAATCGTCCACGTAGATGATTATGTATACCCCCCCTCGATCGTCGATCCTGGTATATAGACAGTAATCATGCCGGGAACGGGTAAAGCCGAAATCCAGTAGAAGGTCGTTTAGCTTGTTGTTCCAACAGCGGGGGCTTTGCTTGAGTCCGTACAGCGATCGATCCAGCTTGCAAACGAAGTTCGGCGGTGCTGCAACTCCTTCGGGTATGGCCATGTAGACGTCTTCTTCAAGCTCACCGTAGAGGAATGCGGTCTTCACATCGAGTTGGTGAACGTGCATCCTTCGGTGGGTTGCTACAGCAAGAACGGTTCGTATCGTGGCTAACTTTGCTACGGGGGAATATGTTTCGTTGTAGTCGACTCCGGGCTTCTGTTGGAATCCCTTCGCCACCAAGCGCGCCTTGTAACGGATCGGTTCGCCATGCTCGTCCGGCTTGATTCGGAAGACCCATTTCGATTTGAGCGGAACCACACCAGCAGGGCATCTCACCAATCGCCAAGCATGGTTGTCCGCTAGCGACTGCAGTTCCTCACGGACCGCTTGCTGCCAAAGAGCTTCGTCGGCTCGTCCAGCGATCTCCTTGTACGCCTCCGGGACATCGAAGATCGAACGCTCGGCCTCATCTCGTCCAATGGAACCGTCAAATAGTACATCGGAAACGTTATGGGGAACATCTGCAGAATGGGATTGCGCGGCAGTGAAAATTTTTCCAACCAGAAATTCTTTCAACTTACCGGGGAGTCTGCGCTCCCGTTCGCTGCGCCTCGGGGTTTCCATTTCGAGGTTTGAACCACGGTCTAGTTGCGAAGGGAGCGCTCCGGTTTCTTCAACACCGTCGTCTTCAACCTCGCCTTCTTCATCATCAGTCAGGATGTCGTCATGTTGAGCCACCAGCGGCTCATCGGGTTGAACGGACTGCTCAGGGGTTTGCACGTCTTCCTCATCTTGATCCTCGAACTCGTACGGAGCAACAACCAAAGGAGTTTCGTCACGGATCTGGGTGGCAAACGGAAAACTGTTTTCATCGAACTTGACATCTCTGGCTAGGAATAACTGCTTCTTCTCTTTGTTCCACAGGCGGTAGGCGTTCGGCGCATAGCCGATCATCACAGCAGGCTTGCTTTTCGGATCCAGTTTCTTCCTCTGTGCCGTGGACACCCAAGCAAATGCTTTACAGCCGAACACACGTAGTTTACTAACGTCCGGCTTGTGACCAGTCCACATTTCCGCAGGAGTCTTCCAATCAGATACCGCGGTGGTTGGACTTCTGTTCGTCAGGTATACCGCCGCTAGAACCGCTTCATTCCACAGATTCTTCGGAGTTTGGGCTTCAATCAGCATCGCACGCACCTTTTCGACGATTGTCCGATTGAACCGTTCGGACACTCCATTCTGCTGTGGTGTGTACGCTGCGGTTGGCTCGACTTGGATCCCCTTGGAAACGTACCAATCACGCTGGTCATTGGAGCAATACTCGCGCCCTTGGTCGACAGTCAGCTTCGAAATCGAATGTCCCAGAGCGGCACTCGCCATGGCCTCGTACTCTCGAAACTTCTGGAACACCTCGGACTTCTTCTTGATGGGATATACTACTGCAAAGTGCGTGTAATCATCAATAAAGGTGACGAAGTACCGAGAATCATCCCAAGCCGCTGGTGTAATTGGACCGCACACATCGGAGTGCACTCGTTCTAGAGGTCTTGTAGCACGGACTCTAGTACCCGTGAATGGTTCTCGGCACTGCTTTCCGAGAACACAAACATCACAAAAATCCAATTTATCTGGTTTCTCGGGAATACCTGTTACCATGCCATGCTTCGCGAGTGTCTGCAAACTCTTGCTCCCCAAATGAGCCAGTCGACGATGCCACAGGTTACCAGTCACAGCTCCACACATGTTGGCCACCACCGTATCGACACGGAGATCGAGCTCGTAAAAATCGCCCCGCATGGGACATCTCGCAATCAGGTCACGACCTTGCTTCATGATCGCTTCCTTTTTCGTGAATGTGACATCAAGATCCGCTTTTGCCATCTTCTTCACAGATAGCAAGTTCGCTCGAAGATCTGGTACGAAGAGGACGTTCTTCAAGCTGATATAGTTACCTTCCTTGTTGACGCCGTTGATCGTGCCACTGTGCCGGGAAATCAGGGATTGATCATCCTTCGCCACGTTTATGACGACAGGGTGCTTCAGCTTCGTGAGGTCGGCGAAACAGTGCTTCACATTCACAAGGTGGTCCGAGGCTCCGGAATCCAGCTTAAAGGAAACTGCTCCCTCGTCCTTTGTTTGGGAGCATCTCCCGGTCATAAAAGCCACCGCCTTACCTCCAGCAGCAGCGTTAGCTTCAGCGCGCCCATCTGTCTTCAACTTCACACGACAGTCCTTGGCCTTGTGCCCCTTCTTCTGGCAACGGTTACACTTTCCGGTGAACTTACCAGGCTTCTGCTTCGATCCTTGGAATGCTGCAGGTTTCTCTTGGCAGGAATCCGCTGCCCGGTCGGTTTTCTTGAGCTCCTCGGCAAGAAGGCGCTCGCGAACAACATCCAGTTTTAGGTTTTCCTCACCTAGATTTTCCAGTGCCGTAACCAACGGATCGAACGACTCGGGAAGGGTAGCAAACAGCTGGGACACAATATCGTTCTCTTCAAGCTTCGCTCCGGCCAGCTTCAGTTGTCGGATCAGCTCTTCGAAGGTTTTCAGGTGATCTTTCACAGACGAACCTTCCATCATTCGTAGCTTCGCAAGTTGCTTCCTGACGAATGTCTGCGACGAGACGGACTTCTTGGCGTAGGCGGATTCAAGGCTCATCCACATCTCCTTGGACGTCTCCTTGTCCCGCACCAAATGCAGCAAATCGTCATGAACAAATGACGTCAGCAGGAACGCCGCCTTACCGTCATCTTCCTGGAACTTCGTGAGCTCGGCCGCTTCCATCGGAGGATCCTTCTTGATGATATCCAACAGCTTCACGGACTTCAGATACTTCTCCACTCGAAATTGCCAATTGTCGAAACCGGTGCCCAAGAACTGCGGGATCCCGTGGACCAAATCCTTGCGTGAGTCGCCCATAACCTCTTGATGGTTAGAAAGAACCGGAACAGCAAAGTTTAAAAGTAGAATGGATTTTATTTAACGACTAGCTTGAGTGGAGTCTTGAACAGGAATGAAAAGTTTTTCACCGTTGTTTATTTAAGAAAACTTAGGTTGCTAGGGGTGACGTTCGGTCTCCAAGGAGGTGATCAGCACACTGCGTTACCGATTTACTCCAACACATTTGATAACGGCACAAAAGCATTTGCAAACAAACTTTCTAATGCCCTTTACACGCGAACCAAAGTACGCCCACGCTAACCAATACCACTTTCGGAAAGGTGATAGTTGCCCCTATCCGATGATGTTGTTGGTTTGCGTAGCCGTACTTTGGTTCGCGTGTTATCAATTTTATCTAGATGAACGCGTTATTGCCCGGAAAAAAATAACCATACAATTACCATAAAATAAAATACAGTTACAAGTAAATCTATTGCCAACAATCGATCTTATTGTGTGTATATAGTACACGAAGTTTTAGCATATTGTTATTACAATATATGTACAATACGTCCCATATAGTAAGAGTTTTCAACAATAGAACAACAATACAATTAATGGTAAATGGTTCAAGTTTGTTCGGGAAAAAGTGATTTTTCGTATGGTTAAGATACATAACGACCCCCTTAATCTATTGTATATTCCCCAATTTACCATAGATTCTATTGTAGAAACAATACATTCTATTGTTATTTTATCGTTGAGGAGAATACGATTTATTGTAAATACCATAAACTCTATTGTATGGTTACAATACATTTCATTGTACCTCTACGGTTCTTTTTTTTACGGGTGGGACGTTACTAATGGATATTTTTGGTTGCTATTGAAAATTTGGTCGATTGCTGAATTTATGTATGGGCCCAAATTGGGGACACTTAGGCCGACATTACCTGCATTTCCCCTATCATTGATCTTTTCTGATCGATAGAACGGAAATGGGCGATTACGCCCTCCCCTTGGCTAGTTTTTAACCTGGACGTTGGTGGGCGGGCCTAATCTTATGCTTCATAGTGGAGCGTTGGAGACGGTTGGTTTAAGTCCGGCATCGTTGGCTCATGCCGTGACAGGATAGCGTCATGAGCATGCGATGAGGATTACTGAGCTTACCCTCTCTGATGAACCATTACATGAGAGCCTGATATGATAGTATCACACTTGTTACTCCTTTGTTTGAGAGCCGCGTATAGGCACTGACGTTGGTTGCGATACTGGCGGGTTTTTCCGCAAATCACTCTTATTTTATTTGTTTTTGCGCAGATGGATTTGTTTGAGCTTGCAAGGGAATTATACTATTGAAATATTTCAGAAAGTGCCCAAAAGTATCCTTCTATTTTGCGTGACAAGCTTTCATTGTTGTTTTCATTGAAGCATTACTCAGGGAACAATGTTAAACATCATTTTTGTACATGGTATTGTAACTAATTTTATATGTGCTTCATTTTGATTTGGGATAAGTGCTTGAACTATGGTTCGGGATTTCCACTGTAGCGTGCTTCCATTGTGACATATCCATACGTAATTTTGTGGGACGACATAGTGGAAACGTGTGAGTGTAGTTGGAGCATATACCCTATATAATTTGGGAATCAGCTAGGAAACTGATTTCAAAGTGAAGCATTTTAGTCACTTGAAGGTGTCACCTGGGTCGATCTAAGATATGATAGATATAGATCAGGGTCGGGATTACTTGAAACACGTTATATTTTAGATTACATAGCAGTTTAGGTACTTAATAAAGCATCATAAGATTGATTAGGTAAATTAGAGATTTCAATTATTTATTACATTAGACTAATGAGATATCATAATCATCAAACGAACTTAAATAAGAGGGTTTAGACAGCCTAGTAACATTGAGTAGATTAGCAAAGGACTTGGGATGCGTTTACTTTGATGGTTGCTTTAAAATATTATTTTGGTATAGGGTAAATGTTGGCTTCGGCACCCATTGACTGTTTTCGGCAACCAAAATTTAAACGTTAATTTCACTATGTTTTCCCATCAACGCACTTCCCTGAATGTGTCCAAACGATTGTTTAGCCTTTCAGCTTCAATCTGATTATATTTGAACGATCGAGCAATCCAGTAATGCTACATTTTTCTTCAAATAAAGCATACGCACTACAAAATGGGGTTGATTTCGAGTTGCCGATAATAGAACAGCTGGTTAACACGCAGTTCTAATGGGAAGGTTGCCGAAGAAAAAGAGGCTGCCGACAATAGTCACACTCACCTGAGAAGTTTGGAGCGTTGTAAAAACGCTTTCAAAACGTTTTGAAAAATTCTGTCGATTGGAATGGATAGAGAAGCAAGCAGCAGATGAATGTAAACAAACAGACACATCATATATGTGCGTGACGCTGAGAAAATGCTAGTAGAAGTGCAGACGCTGCTTAGATTGACGAGAATACGTAAATTCCCCTATATGTGAAATGATGAATCAGTGGGAGATGGATTTTTGGTTTCTTTACATTTTGTATCACAAATCTAGTACTATGTGTCATTTCCTCAAAAACCCCCAATAACCGACCTCTTCAATCCCTTCCTTTTCCCATGGCGTTCAAGTGGTCCGCATAGACTATTCAGCCATTACCCTTCCTTTATCCTCGGCTTTGGATTGACTTGCGCTCCCATTGCCCCACCAAACGCTGCAAAATGAAAATGAAATGAAAATGATAGAACGGAAATGGGCGATTACGACAAAGTGGCGCTCTACCCTATAGCAATTCCCTTACATACTGGTTGCTGGTAGTTGAAAGGAAACCCATCAATCAATCATGTCTAATATGGCGTACCGTAAAATTATTTTCTATCACATACTGGAAACTCGTGATGTGCCCACATTAATTACCCGTTACTGTTTGATCCATCCCTACAGGTCAAGATGAGCTGTTGGTTCCCCTGGATAATGACGACTGGATGGTACGATTCCTGCGGCCGTGCAAGTTCTACCCAAAGAGTGCTTTCGAACTGGTAAGTTTTACAAAGGAATTACACCCAATGCTGTGTGTGTGTGCGTTTTGCATTCCTTTAGAACTGCAGTACGTTCGCATTATTCCACGAAATCTCATTACAGTCGACTCTCCACATCTCGAATTAAAATAGAAAATTAGTACAAAGACACAACCCCTTCACATTACTGACAATTTGAAGCATTAACAATTGTGTTTCTCTCCCCCGCACAGATCCAACGCTACTACCAATTCAAGGTCAAACACTGGGACATGTACCTGGACCTGAGCCCATCGCGCGAAGCCAACATCTTCAAGCAGAACATCCTGGCAGTGTTCCCCAACCGGGACCAGCTGGGTCGCCGCATCTTGCTGCTCGAGCTGGGCAAACCATGGAAGCACAAGGAAGTTACGCTGGACGAGGTCTTCAAGGGTTGTGTTTTGTTCGTGGAGGCGGCCATGCTTGAGCCCGAAACCCAGGTCAACGGTGCGATGGTCATCTTCGACATGGATGGCCTAACGATGCAACAGGCGTGGCAGTTTACGCCTCCTTTCGCAAAGCGCATCGTCGACTGGCTGCAGGACGCCGTGCCTCTGCGTATCAAGGGAATCCACATCATCAACCAACCAAAGATCTTCAACGTGGTGTTTGCCCTGTTCAAGCCGATCCTTCGGGAAAAACTGCGCAACCGTATCGTTTTCCACGGTACCGACCGTGAGTCCCTGTACAAGCACATCTCGCAGGAATGCCTTCCGCCGTGCTACGGGGGAACCGTCAATGCTCCGCGCGTCCTGGGAGATCAGTGGTACGAATTGCTGCTCAAGTGCGACGACGAATACACCGCCATCAACAAGTACGGCTACATCAAACAGATGGATGAGCTTAGAATAAAGAAAAATAAGAAGAAGTGAATCTTAGTGTATTTATTATGATGGGATACAACAATGGAAACAGAAATGTGATCAACAACCAGACTAAGTAAATCAAAATTGTTAAGTTGTTAGGTATTTAGGTTCCAACTCTTGCATACGAAAAGTATGATCACAGACATTAATTACTAGTGGACGTTTTTTAACTAGAGCTCAATCATTCCTATGCTAATATGTGCATAAAATAGATAAACATACATAATTTATTGTTAACATATTAACAATCTTTGTACGGCTCTCAAAAACAACTGTGTATAGCTATTAGCAAGTATTTATACTTACTTAAAACACACCGCTTACCGCAGGGAAGGGTGCGAGAAATCAAAGTCACGGCTACTTGTTAGGGTTAGGTAAGGAAACAAAGCTGAAAATATGGTGAATCTATGCAAAAGTGCTTAAGTTTAAGTTTTTACTATGTTTACTGGACTTTTAAGTTGAAATATGGTTTTACTATACTGCTAGTGGACCACCGATTTTTACATTTTTTTTTGTATATTGTTGAAAAGGTACAATCACACACAAAAGTACTTTAAATTAAAAGTTTATATTGATGAAACTTTTGCGTACTGTAAATAGATTGGGCATACCAAACAGAGATGAAAGTTTTCTAATAAAGTTATTCGCTAAAAATAATCAAATCACTCGTATATTTGAAAGAAATTTCTGAGTTGTGCCATTTAATCAAGAGAAAGTCGATCAAGATAATTAATAGTTGTAGATTGGACTTTTTGCAAGGTGCAGTTATCGATTAACAGGATGAAATAGCGTTTCTTACCCACATGCCTGCACCTATATTCTCGTTACCTACGATTCGTATTTTCCATACAAAAAAAAAACAAAAGTTTTTTTTTTACGTAGAACTACGTCTTTAATTTCACATTAAACAATCAAAATTCAGACATGTAACGAAAAATCCCAAACGCGGACGCAAGGGAAGGTCCATTAATTATGTCACGCAAATTTGGCACATTTTTAACCCCCCTCCCCCTTTGTCACATTTTTTGTATGGACTCTAATTTTTTTGTATGGCTCTTCACAGTTTCCAAAACCCAATGAGCTGGATTACCGAGGTGAAGCAATCGGTTAAGTTGTGTGAGTGAAACCCCTGTACGATACAAGCAATTAGTGACATCACTAATTGCGTTTACTTTTTTTTTTTTTTTTTTTTTTTTTTTTTTTTTAACTCTTTATTTGTTCCAAATTCAAAATAAATTTTATTTCATTTTAACCTAGGTGCTCCAGTTACTGCAGTAACGTACCAGCCTTAATTGTTATGATATATATCTAAGTGTTTTTACATTGTTCATGTCTTGGCAATTCACTATTTTAAACAGGTTTTTTAACCTGCATGTCAGTATAACAATTGATATCTTAAAACTAAAAACTAAAACTAAATCTTATCTAAGTATAAAGGGAATTAATCGTTGCAATTGAGGATTGCAACGATTTTTGCCTGAAATTATTAATTATTTTGTTGGACATTTGTGCTAAAGTCTCAACATTCGAAATTCTATGTACTTCGGTTGTACTGTACCAGGGAGGCAACTTCAAAATCATTTTCAGAATTTTGTTCTGAATCCTTTGAAGTGCTTTTTTCCTGGTAGTGCAGCAACTAGACCATATTGGCACAGCGTAAAGCATGGCCGGTCTAAAAACTTGTTTAAATATTAGAAGTTTATTCGTCAGGCAAAGTTTGGATTTCCTGTTTATAAGAGGATACAAACATTTAATATATTTGTTACATTTAGCTTGAATGTCCTCAATGTGATCTTTAAAAGTTAATTTTTGGTCAAGTATTAATCCAAGATATTTCACTTGGTTTGACCAGGAAATTGGAACTCCGTTCATAGTGACTATGTGACTACTACTAGGTTTCAAAAACGAAGCTCTAGGCTTATGTGGAAATATTATAAGTTGAGTTTTGGAAGCGTTGGGAGAAATCTTCCATTTTTGTAAATAAGAAGAGAAAATATCTAAACTTTTCTGCAGTCTGCTGCAAATAACACGAAGACTTCTTCCTTTAGCGGAAATGCCTGTGTCATCAGCGAACAAAGATTTGTGGCAACCCTGAGGCAAATCAGGGAGGTCCGAAGTGAAAATGTTATACAATATAGGCCCAAGAATGCTACCCTGAGGAACTCCTGCCCTAACAGGTAGTCGATTAGATTTGGAATTTTGATAATTTACTTGAAGAGTTCTGTCAGTTAAATAATTTTGAACTAATTTCATAATATAAAGTGGAAAATTAAACTTTTTTCAATTTAGCAATCAAACCTTCATGCCAAACACTGTCGAATGCTTTTTCTATGTCTAGAAGAGCAACTCCAGTTGAGTGGCCTTCCGATTTGTTTGAACGAATTAAATTGGTAACTCTTAAGAGTTGATGAGTAGTTGAATGCCCATGGCGAAATCCAAACTGCTCATCTGCAAAAATTGAGTTCGTATTGATGTGAAGCATCATTCTATTCAAAATTATCTTTTCAAAAAGTTTACTTATTGAAGAAAGCAAACTTATTGGACGGTAGCTAGAAGCTTCAGCTGGATTTTTATCCGGCTTCAAAATTGGAACAACTTTTGCATTTTTCCATTTATCAGGAAAGTATGCCAAATGGAAACATCTGTTAAATAATTTTACCAAGAAAGACAAGGTACTCTCTGGGAGTTTTTTGATGAGGATATAGAAAATTCCATCATCACCTGGAGCTTTCATATTTTGAAAATATTTAGTTATAGACCTTACTTCGTCCAAATCAGTCCCCCAGGAATCATCAAAAATATTTTCCCGAGAGAAAATATTCAGAAAATCCCGAGCAACCTGATTCTCAATAGGACTAGTAAGACCCAAACTGAAATTATGGGAACTCTCGAATTGCTTAGCAAGTTTCTGAGCTTTTTCCAAATTTGTGATCAAAATTTTACCACCTTCTTTAAGCGCTGGAATAGGCTTTTGAGGTTTTTTCAAAATTTTTGTGAGTTTCCAAAAGGGTTTGGAACTCGGGTCTAATTTAGAAATATTATTTTCAAAAGTTTTGTTCCTCAGGGCAGAGAATCGCTTTTTAATTTGTTTTTGCAAATCCCGCCAGATAACCTTCATGGCAGGATCGCGTGTTCTTTGATATTGTCTCCTACGGACGTTTTTAAGACGGATCAAGAGCTGAAGATCGTCGTCTATTATAATTGAATCGAATTTAACCTCGCATTTTGGTACTGAGGCAGCTCTTGCTGTAACTATAGAAGTAGTCAGAGATTCAAGAGCATAATTAATTTCATCTTTGGTTTGCAAAGGAATGTTTGGATCGAAGTTATATTCCATAAATGTTCGATACTGCTCCCAATCAGCTCTATGGTAATTGAAAGTAGAGCTGTTGGGATTACAAATTATTTCTTGGGATATTTCAAAAGTTACTGGAAGGTGATCAGAACCGAAGTCAGCATGGGTAACCAATTGGCTACAAAGTTGACATGAATCAGTTAAGACCAAATCAATAGTGGAGGGATTTCTTGCAGAAGAAAAGCATGTTGGGCTGTTTGGATATTGAATAGTGTAATAACCTGCAGAACAATCATCAAACAGAATATTACCAACAATCAATACGAAACTAACGATTTTAAATTGGCTCACTACTTGACTAGCCTATTGGTCCCAAGCAAACGATTAACGTACCCCATTCTAGTCGAAATTCTAGTACTACGCAATGTTTGTTTTGATTCGCTATGAAAGTTTGACAGATAAAATGAGGGGTTATTGGTTTTTCCTATGTTTCGAGGGGTGAATCGATTAGCTTGGGACCGAAGAGAGTACCAGAGCTGAGCCAAAAAGTTGAGCACGTTATTTCGGGACCTTCTAGTCTTAGAGTTATCTCTATGATATTACCATTGGAATTGCTTTGAGCATTATTCCATGAGCGGTGTTTTGCATTAAAATCACCAATAATGAAGAATTTAGACCTATGACGGGTAAGTTTCTGGAGGTCACCCTTGAGAAAATTCTTTTGCTGGCCTACGCATTGGAATGGCAAATAGGCAGCTATAAACGTAAGTTGTCCAAATTTTGTTTCAACAGAAACTCCCAAAGTTTCAAAAACTTTGGTTTCAAATGAAGAAAGTATTTTGTGTTTGATTCGTCTATGAATAATGATGGCAACGCCACCACAGGGTCCATCAAGACGATCATTTCTATAAATCAAGTAATTTGCGTCCTTCTTAACCTTATGGGCAGGTTTAAGGAACGTTTCAGTTATAACGGCAATATGCACGTTATGAACTCTCAAAAAGTTAAATAGCTCGTCTTCATTATCTTTAAGAGATCGAGCATTCCAATTTACAATATTTAATGCTTTAAAATCCATTACTGAATTTTAAAGTCATGACAATATTATTTGCAAATTTTACTCCAGTTTGAATAGCATCAAACATGGAGTTAGATTTAAGCATATCAGAAATCATGTCAATTAATGAATTCTGTAAAAATTCCATTTTAGGGGCAGTAATGCTTCCTAAGTCAAAATTGTCAAAATTCCCGTTAGAACGTTGGTTAGTATTTTGATTTCTACCCGTTGCAATAGCAGCATAGGTAGCTCCATTAACTCGCTGAACATTGTTAGCAGCGAGGGGAGTAGGTACAGATGAAACATTTGAAGCAGGGGAGATATTTGTACCTACGGGTACGAATGTAGAATTTGTTCCTCGCTGACCGTTGTTAACAGCAGAGGAATTTGTACCTGGTCGGAAACGTGGAGCGTTTCCTACCTGACGGTTAGAACGAGATTGTAGGATCGCTTTGCGAGTCTTACATTCCCAAAAATTGGATTTGTGGTTTTCACCACAATTTGAACATTTAAATTTCTTAGGATCTTCCTTCACAGGACAGTCGTCCTTTGCGTGAGAGGAATCACCACAATTCATGCATTTAGCTGGCATGTAGCAATTTTTAGTTCCGTGACCCCATCCCTGGCACTTACGGCACTGGGTGAGGTTTTGGAAATTTCCTCCAGTCTTCCTGAAGTGTTCCCACTTCACTCGGACATGGAGCATAAGGCTAGCTTTTTCTAAGGCCTTAAGATTGTTTAGTTCACTAGACTTGAAGTGAACTAAATAAAAATCATTAGAAATCCCGTTGCGCGAATCGCCAGGACGGGATTTCATTTTCATTTTGATTACTTGGAGTGGCACAACTCCAAGTAATTTTGCCAGTTCATCTTTGATCTGATCCATGGATTCACCACTGGGCAGTCCTTTCATGACAACCTTGAACACACGTTCAGTTTTGGTGTCGTAAGTAAAAAAATTGTGCTTCTTCTCAGTAAGATACTTGAGAAGACATTTAAATCCGTCCAAGGTTTCAGCCAATACACGGCATTCACCCCGACGTCCAATTTGTAGTGAAAACTTAACTTTCACGAAATTCAAAAGTTCCATGCGAAGAGCATGGAAATCGGTAGTGGTTATCACAATAGGGGGAATCTTTTCCTTCTTGGCATTAAGCCGGGAAAGTTTACTAGAATTTTTCTTGGATGATAGATCATTCTCATCATCCGTGAGCAAATCAAATTGATTACTCAAATTAATTTCATCAGAAGGGGGGTCAAGAGTTTGCCCCTTTCTTTTGCGTTTAGGCGCCATGGCGGCAGTAAATTTTTATCCAAATCGACTTCCAAGCAGATTACTATAAGAATCTGAAGGATCGAAGAGGAATTTTCCAAATCGATATCCAAGAAGGATTACCTCGGGTAGGGTCCAAACAAGGATCGAAGAGGAATAAGAGTTGAACAAGGTAGAAAATTTTTACAGGTTGAGCACTGAAAAGTGCTGTTTAAATTTGTTGTAGCTTTAGGTAGTAGTAACACTTCCTTCAGCAAAAAGCAAATAGATCCGCACGGCAAGAGTGCACGATGCGGACTGAATTGCGTTTATTTTGATTTTTGGTTTACTAATGCAACCATATTTCAGTGCTAACATTTGAAAACGGCGCAAAAGCCATTTGTAAATTTTCACGATCTGCTTCACCTCTCTCTGTAGCTCACTGTCCAAAACTCTCCCCCCTAAAAGTGTGACATAATTAATGGACGATCCCTAACGATAGAGCGCAAATCGAACAAACGACACATTGCGCATGCTCACATGAGCGAGCTCAATGCTCGGTTGATCGACCAATGAAAGGAAGGGAGGAGAAAAGCAGCGTTAATTAATTATATGATTTGAGTAGTAGCTATACTGAAGATCCGAGAGATGTCGCCCCTTCAGTGGTAGGAAAATCATTTTTGCAGTATGCAGAATATCAGAAAATCCACGATTTGTGACTAAACATGCTTTCACAGAAGGAAACAAATAAACGAGTGTTTACCTTATCACCATAGTAATGTACTCGTGCAATTTTTGTGCATCTAAAACTGTCCATAAAGACGATAATGAATAAAAATTGAAAATTTTCATGCATTTCCAAATGGTTTCCTACCATTCCCATACATTAGAAAGTGACTGGCCCTCTGGATGTGGATGATATCAAAAACAATAAAACATGATTAATTATGATTTAATGCAAATTTTCACGAATTTTATATGTAGTCTGTCAACATTATCATCATTATGCAGTGGCGACATCTGCGTTAAGCTTTTACGGCAATCTCCCAATAGGAAGCATAACTACACTGAAACAAATCGACATGTACCGTTTATTGGATCCATCTTATAACATAGCAATGTCAGCAGATTTATTCATACTATGTGATGATTGATAGATTTCATTGGATTATCACTTAAAAACTATGACTGCGATATGGAATGATTTCTATCGTAATTTCACATACTTAGTACTTGATAATACTTTGCTTCGAACGTGGTTAGCGATAGGTAATAAGTATATGAATATTGTCTGATATATTTCATGGTGAAAAACTGTTGATATGTCATGGGTGGGAACAGACATCTAGAAACTAATGGAAAATCATATAAGTTTGCACTATGAGAAAATCCAGTAAAATATACCTGTTTTCATGATGAATATTGCTCACTAAAATGTATATCTTATAAGATAATGATGTATATTTTATTGGAGTTGCTTTTAATGATTTTTGACGTTTGTTGATATGTCGCATGTAAACAGACATGAAGAAACTATTGGACTGTCATTTAACTTTGCAGTATAGGAAAACATGTATATCTCATTGGAATAGCTTCCTTTGATTTTTGAGGTTTAAAGATTGTAAACAGATCCATCCCAATCATTTAATAGTCATATAGATATGCCTTTTAAGAAATCCAACAGCAAACGTTTGTTTTTGCATGTTTTTCTGGGCTGAATATCGCTCCCAATAAAATACATCTTACATGATTGTTCTTTATAAATTATTGAAACAATTTTCAACGATGTTATCGTACACTCATTAAAATGATTAGTTGAACTAAATACTACTAACAACAATGATACTGTATTGAATAATCTTTGTTTGATTCCGGAAAAGAATGTATTGAGATTGAAAAAAAAAATGATTCTACTGCAATATTTACTTTGCTATGATTCTAATTGTAAGCCTTCTACACGGCTAATTCAGATTCCAGCCCTAGTACTCGAACTTCATGAACCAGTTACATCAACTTATATAATTTAGTCGTTGATTTATTGCACACAGGTGCATTAAGAAAGATTTGAACAAACCACACCACCGAAACGGAACATAAATTTGTCAGTGCTATTTGTCTTCACTCTAGCAAAACGAGCATAACGTTGCACTGCATTCCATGTCGGGAGAGCTGTTCTTACTTCATGCTATTTGAACGAGCTCAATCTTGAAGTCAGTCGTGGCCCAGTGAAATCGAGCGCAGACACCGAAAGCATCACACCTCAACAGTTCTTGATCGAATCCCAAATCAGCTACAATAAAAAAAAGGCACAACTGTGAAAGCTCCCACTGGCTGATGTTTATTTTTCGATTTATTTTTAGAAATCGATTAAATATATGTGTCAAAAGAAGAAGTAAATTTCATGTGATTTTCACACAAACTTTACTTCGATTGATTTATGACACTTATATTATATTGTGGTGAAAAGTGTAGCTTATGCTTATGGGTTTCAAATCCATTTCAGTTAATTATTATAATTTGATCGATTTTCATTTATCATACGACGATCATATAAAAGTTACCAAATTATCAGCATTGTAAATGTATCAGATATTCATATAGAATTTACCTGGCACATTTTCAATCATATAATTTTCAATGGATTACCTTATAGCGCAAATTTATAAGATTTCCACATAACAGGAATATGTCATATTGGTTCAGTGTAGGCCGCCGTCATACAGTCGGCATCGACTTGCACACTGAAACAAATCGACATGTACCGTTTATTGGATCCATCTTATAACATAGCAATGTCAGCAGATTTATTCATACTATGTGATGATTGATAGATTCCATTGGATTATCACTTAAAAACTATGACTGCGATATGGAATGATTTCTATCGTAATTTCACATACTTAGTACTTGATAATACTTTGCTTCGAACGTGGTTAGCGATAGGTAATAAGTATATGAATATTGTCTGATATATTTCATGGTGAAAAACTGTTGATATGTCATGGGTGGGAACAGACATCTAGAAACTAATGGAAAATCATATAAGTTTGCACTATGAGAAAATCCAGTAAAATATACCTGTTTTCATGATGAATATTGCTCACTAAAATGTATATCTTATAAGATAATGATGTATATTTTATTGGAGTTGCTTTTAATGATTTTTGACGTTTGTTGATATGTCGCATGTAAACAGACATGAAGAAACTATTGGACTGTCATTTAACTTTGCAGTATAGGAAAACATGTATATCTCATTGGAATAGCTTCCTTTGATTTTTGAGGTTTAAAGATTGTAAACAGATCCATCCCAATCATTTAATAGTCATATAGATATGCCTTTTAAGAAATCCAACAGCAAACGTTTGTTTTTGCATGTTTTTCTGGGCTGAATATCGCTCCCAATAAAATACATCTTACATGATTGTTCTTTATAAATTATTGAAACAATTTTCAACGATGTTATCGTACACTCATTAAAATGATTAGTTGAACTAAATACTACTAACAACAATGATACTGTATTGAATAATCTTTGTTTGATTCCGGAAAAGAATGTATTGAGATTGAAAAAAAAAATGATTCTACTGCAATATTTACTTTGCTATGATTCTAATTGTAAGCCTTCTACACGGCTAATTCAGATTCCAGCCCTAGTACTCGAACTTCATGAACCAGTTACATCAACTTATATAATTTAGTCGTTGATTTATTGCACACAGGTGCATTAAGAAAGATTTGAACAAACCACACCACCGAAACGGAACATAAATTTGTCAGTGCTATTTGTCTTCACTCTAGCAAAACGAGCATAACGTTGCACTGCATTCCATGTCGGGAGAGCTGTTCTTACTTCATGCTATTTGAACGAGCTCAATCTTGAAGTCAGTCGTGGCCCAGTGAAATCGAGCGCAGACACCGAAAGCATCACACCTCAACAGTTCTTGATCGAATCCCAAATCAGCTACAATAAAAAAAAGGCACAACTGTGAAAGCTCCCACTGGCTGATGTTTATTTTTCGATTTATTTTTAGAAATCGATTAAATATATGTGTCAAAAGAAGAAGTAAATTTCATGTGATTTTCACACAAACTTTACTTCGATTGATTTATGACACTTATATTATATTGTGGTGAAAAGTGTAGCTTATGCTTATGGGTTTCAAATCCATTTCAGTTAATTATTATAATTTGATCGATTTTCATTTATCATACGACGATCATATAAAAGTTACCAAATTATCAGCATTGTAAATGTATCAGATATTCATATAGAATTTACCTGGCACATTTTCAATCATATAATTTTCAATGGATTACCTTATAGCGCAAATTTATAAGATTTCCACATAACAGGAATATGTCATATTGGTTCAGTGTAGGCCGCCGTCATACAGTCGGCATCGACTTGCACACTGAAACAAATCGACATGTACCGTTTATTGGATCCATCTTATAACATAGCAATGTCAGCAGATTTATTCATACTATGTGATGATTGATAGATTCCATTGGATTATCACTTAAAAACTATGACTGCGATATGGAATGATTTCTATCGTAATTTCACATACTTAGTACTTGATAATACTTTGCTTCGAACGTGGTTAGCGATAGGTAATAAGTATATGAATATTGTCTGATATATTTCATGGTGAAAAACTGTTGATATGTCATGGGTGGGAACAGACATCTAGAAACTAATGGAAAATCATATAAGTTTGCACTATGAGAAAATCCAGTAAAATATACCTGTTTTCATGATGAATATTGCTCACTAAAATGTATATCTTATAAGATAATGATGTATATTTTATTGGAGTTGCTTTTAATGATTTTTGACGTTTGTTGATATGTCGCATGTAAACAGACATGAAGAAACTATTGGACTGTCATTTAACTTTGCAGTATAGGAAAACATGTATATCTCATTGGAATAGCTTCCTTTGATTTTTGAGGTTTAAAGATTGTAAACAGATCCATCCCAATCATTTAATAGTCATATAGATATGCCTTTTAAGAAATCCAACAGCAAACGTTTGTTTTTGCATGTTTTTCTGGGCTGAATATCGCTCCCAATAAAATACATCTTACATGATTGTTCTTTATAAATTATTGAAACAATTTTCAACGATGTTATCGTACACTCATTAAAATGATTAGTTGAACTAAATACTACTAACAACAATGATACTGTATTGAATAATCTTTGTTTGATTCCGGAAAAGAATGTATTGAGATTGAAAAAAAAAATGATTCTACTGCAATATTTACTTTGCTATGATTCTAATTGTAAGCCTTCTACACGGCTAATTCAGATTCCAGCCCTAGTACTCGAACTTCATGAACCAGTTACATCAACTTATATAATTTAGTCGTTGATTTATTGCACACAGGTGCATTAAGAAAGATTTGAACAAACCACACCACCGAAACGGAACATAAATTTGTCAGTGCTATTTGTCTTCACTCTAGCAAAACGAGCATAACGTTGCACTGCATTCCATGTCGGGAGAGCTGTTCTTACTTCATGCTATTTGAACGAGCTCAATCTTGAAGTCAGTCGTGGCCCAGTGAAATCGAGCGCAGACACCGAAAGCATCACACCTCAACAGTTCTTGATCGAATCCCAAATCAGCTACAATAAAAAAAAGGCACAACTGTGAAAGCTCCCACTGGCTGATGTTTATTTTTCGATTTATTTTTAGAAATCGATTAAATATATGTGTCAAAAGAAGAAGTAAATTTCATGTGATTTTCACACAAACTTTACTTCGATTGATTTATGACACTTATATTATATTGTGGTGAAAAGTGTAGCTTATGCTTATGGGTTTCAAATCCATTTCAGTTAATTATTATAATTTGATCGATTTTCATTTATCATACGACGATCATATAAAAGTTACCAAATTATCAGCATTGTAAATGTATCAGATATTCATATAGAATTTACCTGGCACATTTTCAATCATATAATTTTCAATGGATTATCTTATAGCGCAAATTTATAAGATTTCCACATAACAGGAATATGTCATATTGGTTCAGTGCACTGTTGTGACCACCATTTGAAACAAAAATCCACCAATTCAAAAACGTAAAGAGCTAGGAACTAAACATATTATTTGTTCCGTCCACTAGCGGTCCTACGTCAAGCTTCCGTTCGTGCCCCAAGGCACAGACCCTTCTACTTTTTTTAATGAAATATACGATTTTAACGTTAAAAAGGGGATTACCGTGGAACAATCACCCATATTCTTGTTTTCTTTCGAACCGTATTTTCGATACAAAAAACTTTTTTTTGTATGGAAAATACAGTTCGAACGAAACCAAGAATATGAGTGAATATTTCAAGAGTAAATTTTCGTTATGTCGGAAATAACATTCGCATCGATCCCAGAAAAAATAAAGTTTTGTTTTGATGACCGAAAAGTTATTCCAATTTTTAATTAAACATATTTAAGGTGGTTCGCTGTGAGATCCTTATTCTCGCTACCACTTCGAAACTTTAAGTGCACAAATATCAGCTTCCACGACACGTACTACAATGAAACTGTTACTCTACGTTTGCTGCGCTGCAGCATACATGCAGTAGCAATTTCAGGTGAAATGGAACTCTAATTTCCGAGATGTGTGTAATTGAAAATTCGAGGTGGAAATGCATTTATAGCCTACGTGGTGGCCATTTGTAGACTCTACAAGGAATCACCTTAATCTCATAGTGATAGTTTAACATATTAAGCAGGGTTTAAATCATACAAAGCAGATCGATATCTTTCATGCTAAAAAATACTGATGAATAAGCGTGACTGCTTTCTAACACCCCGATGGGTCTGGGTTCAATCCCAGTCGAGGTCGGTGGGATTTTTCTGAGCCATAAAAATCTCTGGTCACGTCTTCCTTCGGAAGGGAAGTAAAGCCGTTGGTCCCTGCCCATGTGTGTTGTTGAATGGGTGCGATATCCTACGCAGGTGTGGAAGCTGCCTTCCTGCACATTCGATTGCCGTCAATGGATGGCAATCGATGTCCGTCGGTGATTGGCACTAGATTGCGGAACAGAGACCGACGTTAAATAAAGGAAAAAAAAATACTGGTTTTTTTTTATACGTCGTTTGGTGGGCCCCTAATGTTACTTAAGTCAAAGTGTATAGGGCGGCGCACAATGGATAAGTTTTCAGGTTTTTCACAGTTAGCCCATACATTATCTGTCAAATACCCGAAAACTCATAAATAGACGTCACATTTAGTTTGACATTTCATGTCAACATTGGTGAGGGGCATTCGAATGGAATATTAAGTGTTAAAATAAATTAATTTGAAATAATTTTCATCTCACACACAAATCAAAACTTTCCAACACACACGATAAACCTTTCTAAACTCACGAGTTTGAATGTTGTGAAAATAACACTTGAAATTTTATTAACAATCCATTGAAGTTCCCCCCAGTCTTTTTTTTGTCGTTTGATAAGCTAGCCCAGTTAGCGAGTGGAATTAATCATTTTTTCAAACTTCGGTATTCATGTTCAATCAGATGTCACTGCTGAAACTACGCACATTTTTTTTACGTTAATTGTTCACAAAGGACAGTGTAGTGCAAAACATGTCTGGTACCCAGGGGGTAAGGCACTCTGTCACCTGTTTTGTAATTATCTTAGTAATCCCGCATAAACGCGAACCATTCCCTGACCTTACCGAAAATGGTTAACAATTGTGTATAATCCCTCCTAAACTTTAAATGAAATGATTATGGAACTTTACATGAACGTTTGGGTGATAAAGTTTTAACCACAGACAAACAGACATAACACATTGGATATTTATCACTGTTAAACATCGTCACTAAAACATTACCGCCATCTGTTGAATACACTGTGGTGGGTAGTACCATAGAGGTAACTCTAAGACCACTGGGTCCCGAAGAAAATCATTATTATTTTTGGCTCACTCAGTACCAGAACAACGGTCCCAAGCAGTCCCAAGCTATTTCACTCACCCCTGCATGTTCTGCATGAATCCACACACCCCTGATGTTATCTGTCAAACTTTCATAGCGAATCAAAACAAACATAGTGTAGTAATAGAATTTCAACTAGAATAGGGTACGTTAATCGTTTGCTTGGGACCAATAGGCTACTAAAGTGGTGAGCCAATTTAAAATCGTTAGTTTCGTATTGATTGTTGGTAGTACACTGAACATATGGCGGTAGTGTGTAAACGTCAAACGCAAGGCAATTGGGTTCTTTAATTTTGAAAAATATATCGGTTTTTATATATCATCGTTTTCTGAGCACAGCGATATTTTTTTTCGAACCCACACACTTTCATCTCGATTTTTAAATCAAGATTTAAAGCAAAATAATAACTTCACTGTTTGACACTAAACTGACCAACTGACAGCTCGCTCCCATATTAAGTGACACCGAGGGGTGCTGATAAGGTGATTTTTGTAAATGTAATTGTACATATTTAAAATAGTTCCAGTTATACCAAAATTGATGAAATTTTGGGTTTGGGTTCCATTTTTAATGCAGATTACGAATATGCATTTACCTCAATACCCTTAAAGAACCCAATTGACTATGCGCGCCACAGGTGGCGGTAGGGTAGAGAATTATTTCGGCCTAATCGCCCATTTTGGGCTAATCGAGCAGAAAACTTCAAATAAATCCATGATTTCAGAGTTAACAAGCCAATTATGCGTTTGGTACGATACTTTAGTTAATAAGCTTCCGAACGAAGTCAATGAGAACGCGTGATATGAAGGTTTGCACCCATTATTCCCAAAAACAAAAGAAGCGCCAACCGGTGAACACTCGTGTTTATTTCAGTTACCATGGAGACGTAATTTGTGATTAGCCCCGGTCCCTTTCAAATTGTATCATTATTTATGAACGGCATTATATTTGAAATGACGCTTCACATTCATCTAGTGATGTCCGATTTTCATTCGAATAATCGTTTAATCGATTAACGAACCGAAAAGTAAACTATTTATAATCGGTTAGATCATGCCGATATAAGCATTAACATCTCCACAGGATCATCACCGATCGTTTCAAACATGTGCTGCACTCTCATTGGTGGAAAAATGGCAGCACAGCGAACAAAAAATAATCGATTAGTTGTAAAAAATGGGACATCTCTGGTTTTGGTGTGATTGTTTTGATAAAAATGAGCGCAAAATTTCATCTCTTCCGAGGGGGCAGCAAAACCACAAAATTACCTTGAATACGGGGGGTTCTCATTGGATGAAAGGGACCGTGAAAGAAGACACTAAAATAGAAAGTTTTTCTTCCGACAGTTTCATCTTAGTATTCATCTTTGGAAGCGCTCCGACCGAATCAATTTTTATCTCCGATAGGCCGAAGTGAATTCATTGGCGTTTTAATGCGTTAGGCCGAGTTTAAAATCCGTAGGCCGAGTTTGGCGTCAAGAAGCAGTGTTGAACTTTTGAAAATATCTCAACGATTGGTTTATTTTTATCAAATCTTACGGTACGTACAGAAAGGTATATAAATTTGGAAACCATCCGTTATAATAACATTCCGTTTGGTGCAAAACTGCGCTAGATTAAGAAAGTGCGGGTTATGCTTAATAGGCCGGAAATGGGGTAGTTAACCCTACTACCAAATACGATACTTTTAAATTGACTGTTAAATGCATGTAAGATTAACAACTTACGAGAGTTATGTCTGTTTGTCTGTGTTTTAACCTTCTGTATTATGCAAGGGGGGGAGGTGGCTGTCAAATACGAACAATCGTCGCCTACCTCGCATGCCTCGCATAACTGGTTCCAAACGTAAACAAGCCATAAGAAACCTACAGCGATTGTTTACGTTTGGAGCCAGTTTCATACAAGAATGATCAGTAGGCTGATTTGACAGCACGTCCCCCCCCCAGGTATTATGGTATCCTTACAAATAATGGATTGTTAAGAACCATTACCATTAAGGGGGTAGTCCACTCTGAAAATTTCAAAAAAATCCTTTTTTTTTTGCTTAAAAAATACTTTGGAATGTCTACTTTGACATAAACTTGACCGCAAGTCCACAAGTAACATCGTTCCAAAGTTATAGGCCGATTAGTGGACCCGTGTCCAGACGCTCCAAGCGCGCTCGGAGTACCCGCCCGTTACCGGCGAAACGGCGTGTCTTAGTAGTTCCAACAGCTGCCGCGATTATCTCTAAACGATGTTTTCAAAATTGGCGGGCGCTGTATTTTAGAAACGGCTCATTCGATTTAAACGGCGATTGAATTTTCGAGTTAAGTACCTTTTTTCTAGTCTTGTACGTAGCCGATTTTCAAAAGAATCAAAAATGGATTTTTGGTGAAAGGAATCTCCTAAATAGAGATAATAATAATAATAATTTTTGGTGAAAGCTTTTATCTCCAATTTTAGGGTACAAAAACGGACTGTTTTTTTCAAAACGTCGCCAAATTTTTATTTTTCAACCAAATCAAAAACGGCTACGTAGAAGACTGGGTCATCTATCAGAGAATAACCACAAAAAATCGTTGTTCCAGCTCCAGTGGTGTGACCGCCAGACGTCCCGCCCCGCGACGACTCAGACGGGAGGTCTCCTGGGGAACCTGGTGCAGCGGCTACAGGAGACATAAAAACTCGCCAAAAAAAAAAATCTCAATTAAAGAGGACATTTCAATTGACAGAACCATGCATTCCTTTTTTTGAATTGATCGTTATTTACTTTCAAAAACAATTCGTGAAAATGACCTATTTTTCATGCCGCCAGAGTGGACTACCCCCTTAAAGTTGTGTTCTCCATACATTTTCGGAGAGAGGACTATATTAGAACCTCTTTACTTATGGTTTGAGAACTTTAATGTTAATGGTTATGGTAGTCAGTAAGGTCCATTAATGGTTTTTTTTTTATTATCAGTCAACTTCACGTGGAATATATGTCCATACTCAGAAAATATACCCGACCTCAACAAACTGTACCGAAATCAGAACAGCTAAACTACTCGGTAAGATTTTGGCATTTCTATTTAATGGTATTAAGCTATCTTATATCGAGCTCTTTTCAATAATTGCAAATCGTGAATAATGCAGAACAAGTTTAAAATTGTTCTAGAGCCAAATTGGTTTTGAAGGAAGGTCAAACTACAACCGAACTCATTGTAGCCGCTCTGAACCCTTCAAGTATGAACATTATGCTTTCCCAATATGGTACATTCTCTCACTATAAACCTGTCATTTCTAGCCTATCTGAACTATTTAATAGATGGAAACCATAACATGGGTTACGCTCCCGCATCTTATCTCTGTCTTATCTGAAATACCACTTTCAAACTTTCGGAATGGTGATAGTTGCATCTATCCGATGATGTTGTTGGTTTGCGTGGGCGTACTTTGGTTCGCGTGTAGGGCCTTAGAAAGTTTGTTTACAAATGCTTTTGTGCCGTTATCAAATGTTATGCCTGAAATGTTTTTTTTTTTTTTCGTTTCAAACGGAATACAGAATAGTGCAATAGAGTGCAATGTTCCCACTTTTACGTTTTTTTTTTTCAAATGTTAACAAAGGTTCCTGAATTTTTACGAACATCTATTAAACTTCGTAAATTTCTACGATGTCCTCTGAACATCTACTAAGTCTCTGAAGGTTAATGAATTTAAATAAAATTCCCTGAACATCAATGAAGCTACTTGAATTTATTGAAAGTTCGCTAAATTTCTACAAAGTTTGATGATGTTCTACGAAGTTTAAACTTGTAACTGATGTTCAGAGCAAAGTACACTTCTAGCCACTGAAGTTAGCTGAATTCGATTTCAGAACTTTTACGAAATGTTCTTAAGTTCTACTAACTTTCCTGACGATCTATGGTGTTTTTTTAAGTTCTACGTTTCCTGAACTATTACAAAGTTCTCTGAAATCAAATGTGGAATTGCCATTGACTTCCCTAAATACTTTTCCCCTCCGCAAATTTTAAAAGTGTCGCAAAATACGTCGTTGATCTAGTAGATTGTTTTCTAAAATACAGATCCCCTCGAGTCCCGGGATACGATATCGATTGATGGAGTACTGAATCATTTAGCCTAGGTAACTGCTCCGAGCAGGATTTTTCTCGACCAAAAAATAGCCTGGATAATTGTGTATTTGAAAAGTAAACTTTTATGCTCAGATTTTTTACAACAAAAATCCCTTCGTCTTATAATCCTGTTCGTTTATAAACTCAATCGGTGCTAAATGCTATGGAAAATTTGTACACACACGACGGAGGTCGAACATGAATCTAAACCAGCAAGCGCTCGATCTCCTGCTGGATGGTGACGATCTGCGACTTGAGCTGCGAACCCTCGTTGATCGTGACGGAACAGGCCACAATCGGTCGTGACACACCGCAGGCACGACCCAGGGCTTGCTTCGAGCGAACGAACACGTACGGTACGTTCTTGTCCTCGCACAGCAACGGCAGATGGAGGATGATCTCCAATGGCTCGGCATCCGCCGCCATCACGATGAACTCGGACAGACCACGGTTCAGCGTTTTGGTGGCTTCGTTGGCACCACGTCGCAGCTGTTTGTAGTTGACAGCTTGCTGGATCAGGGTCATGATTTTCGATGTCAGCGCCTGGTCCGCCAGCGGATAAGCCTTCGGGTTGACTTCCTCCGTCTGGAAATGAAGCAAAAGCGTGTTATTGTAATTGTGAGGTTATGCATACGTTTAAGGAACGTTCAAATAAAGTTCGATTTTAGAGGAATTAAGCACGCAATCACAATGAAATTGTTAAGATTAGTTTAATAACTTACCATTTTAACTTAGTGAAACAGAGAATTGGGAGATTTTGTATAAAACTTGTTCAAACTAAAGCCTCGGCGTGTAGCTTCATTGGCCGCCTGCAGAGTAATGCTAATGTGTTTATTTTCTACCTCGTGCGCGTTTTTGCTTCTTCTTCATCAGTGGCATCAACTGTCAGTTTTGGAAGACTGGATTCGGCAACGGAGGTCGAAATATAAAAGGAGGTTACATCCTCGGTTACATCGCTCGACCAAAAATTTCGTTAAATTTCTTTAATTTTCGATCTATCAGCACTCAGAACTAACTAAACTAACTAGTTTAAAAGTCTCACTAAATCGCTATTCGCCTAGTTGACGGCTCGGTTTAAAGAGAGAGAATATGAACATAGTATAAATACTATTATTATTATTACACTCAAATGTATAAAATGTGAGTATATGAATGATGTATATTGTGCACATTATACATCATTAATATACTCACACTTTATACGAATGCGAGTGCGCTTATTTGCAAGAACTTTTTTTTCCATAGTTTCATGTAAATTGTTAATGTTTTGAAAAAACGTTTTCTAAAAATTAGATAGTAAGGAACGAAAGAAGATAAATATATTTTTATTCTTTAAAATTGTAATAATTTGAAGCAATCGTTATGATTGAGGTTAAGGCGGCAGTGATGGCTTTCAAAAAATAATCGGACACATAGTTAATACACACAAAAAATAAAAATGGTTCTTATAAAAATATTGCAATTTCAAATTAAAAGTTTCCTGAATTTCGTAGTTTAACTTCGAAAATATTCGAAATGAATGTAATTTTGTTTGTTTAAAAGTTTTCTTTCACTTTCGATTAAATTTGAACCGACGTCACTCAGACCAAGAGGTAGAATAAACTGGGACGGAACTTTAATCAATTAATCAATTACAAGTAATTATAGCAGCTTCCGCGGAAAACATTCGCTACAGGTAAGGTACATATAAAATTTGAGTTTAATAATTTAATTTCAGGTAAAACTCAAAAAAATACTATCAAATCATAAGATCTCCCCGGGAAAGACATTGTTGCGCTGTTCCAATCGATGTGAGTTTTTGTTTGTAAGTACAATTTTGAGAATACAATTGAATAATGCTCTGGATATTTTTGCAGAACCCAAGGTAAGAGCGATGCCATCAGTACAGCTCATCGGTTTCCTCAAGGAAAGCAACGTGATCCTCGGTTAAACGAAATTATTCAACACAACCCACTGAAGATGAAAAGCGAACGTTGGAAAACATCAACCCCTGCAAGTAGCATGAAACGGCTCAGAATGCAAGTGAGTAATCCACGACTGTTTACAGTAGATGCAAAGTGTGTTACTTATTTTTATAAACTTTCCTCGCCAAGGACGGTCCGATTCAATATCTAACGTCAGACGAAAATGGACCAGGAACCGATCACGATGTTATTTGTTATGACACAAAACACAAAAATTGTATCTTTAAAAATTTTAACATTTCAAATTAAAAGCTACTCGAATTTGGTAGTTTTAACTACGAATATTTTCAAAATGAACTGTTCTTCTTTGGTTTGAAAGTTTTTCTTTCACTATCGACATGGTATTTTAAAAGTTCATACTTTTAAAACAAAAATTATACAACTGTCAAAATCACCTCTTGAAAAGCTCATTGTCATGGTCCAAAAATCCAATAGGGCATATAGTATGAGAATCAAACCGCAGAAAATTAATCGTGCATCGTGCAGTTCCGGGCACCGATTCCGGTACCGGAGGTAATGAGAAAGAGTAAAGTTTTCGGAGAAGGTAAGATTGTAACAGATATTTCGAGAGTGGTTTTGAAAAACTAAATGATTATTTTCCAGATCGCCAGCATATTGGGACGTTAGAGCACACTGCAGAGATTTTCGGTGGCTATCAATAGAGTTTGCAATGTATCGCTGGAGGGATTACAGATTCCGTTCGTTTCTATAAGATACTGGTAAGATTTAGTCGCACCAGGTTTCGCTGCTTATCGTCGGCCAGCAGTGTAAACAAGATGCACTTTCGTTCGACAAAAGTTCACTGGATGTTGGAGCCCCGCGTCTGGGAGAAAACCTTCACGAAAGCCATCCGCCAAAGAAAACATCCCTGATATTAACATCCTGATGTGAATGAAAAATAAAATATGTGTATATTAACAAAATATTTAAATAAATATAAATATTGGTTACGTTTCCTTTCATAAAAGCAATTAAATTAAAAATAATTCGTATTTGAGATGAAAACTTATACTAATTACGGTGAAATAGCCTTCTTTTGAAGCAAAACTTTTCCAACGTCAATCTAAAAGTATTCGGTTTTTAGTTTGACAGTTCTACAATTCGATTTGAAAGTTTAAACTTTTAAAATTAATAATATGCTAAACTTTTATTTTGACAGTTGGCTGACTTTCATTTTGAAAGTTAGATACTTTCTACTTAAAAGAACCAATGCAAACTTTTAATTCTTTAACGGTTTTTTTAATTTTATCAATGATTATTTTTTGTGTGTATCCATACACCTATCGCCACCTATCGCCGAGCCTATCGCTATCGCACTTGAACATTGTGGTTCCTCTCAAAGTGAAGACAGCTCCAAGACCGAGGCCAAGACGTAAATGAAAGCATCACCATCGATAACACATATTCTTGGATCTTTTTATAATGTTTTCTCGATTTATTTCTTATAAAAACACTATGTAATATTTATGAAGAGTAAATAAATTTTATTATTTTGAAAATTGCTTATTTTGCTTTTGAAAATATTGTATTTTAAATTCAAAATTACACATAATATGTCATTTCAACTATACCATATTTTAAAGTCAAAAATGTGTTTTACATGAACAATATTCCGCCTTTAATTTTAACACAGTCACGCTTTTAATTTCACAGAAGTACAATTCTTTTTGAAAGTTTTAACTTTTAAAAGTTGCTAGCAAGCAACTTTTGATTTGACAGTTTGCTGACTATCGCTTTGAAAGCTAACCGCTTTCTACCAAAAAGAACCAATGCAAACTTTCAATTCTACCAATGGTTTTTTTTTTAAATTTTAGAAACGATTTTTCTTTTTGTGCGTCAACGATTAAAAATCTTAATCTTGATTTAAAAATCGAGAGGATTGTTTACGGGATCGATAAAAATATCGTTGTGCTTAGAAAATGAACCTCTATCTGGTAATGTATAAAAATCGTTATACTTTTCTATTATAATTAATTATAATTATATCCAACCAACTCTGAAAATCGCAAAATTCGCGTATGAAGCAACGTAAAAACACTGTATTATAGTTTATTATTGAAGTGTCAAATTTAAACGAAAATTCACCAACTAGAATACCAGCTTAAAATAGAATCTTTTTTCTTCCGACTGTTTTATCTTGGCATTTTTCGAGGCATTCTTCATTTGATAAAGTGCTGCCAGTTTTCACTTTGCAACGGATTTCATTAGAAGCGGGAATATTTTCAAATTAGAGTGTAAGCTTATTGAAATATTTCAATTCATCCATCAAACATGTATTTTACGCCCTTTTCTCTTTTAGGAAAGGTTCACCCTGTGATTATTCGTCGATGACAGCTCTCTGTTTTTAAATCGTGGAAAATTCTGTACTCGAGGCATTAATCTGCTGCAGTCGAAACTTTATAATTCAAAATATCTCCAAAATAACTCAGTAAATCAAACGTTTTGCAATTGAAAGTCGCTAACAAAGTAACGGTGAAAACTAAAAACTACGAAGTGCAATGGAACCAAGCAATGATTTCACACTGGATGCGCTAAAAAATCTGGAACCGCTGGTGAACCCCGTCCGCCAGTATCGAAACCGTTCTAAGAAAAAGAAGCAACGGAACGACGACGAATGCCAAGAAGAATGCAATCAAACGACGGCTGCAGGCTGCAGCGCCACAGAAGGAGAAACAAAACTGGCTGACGTGCTAACTAAAATCACCAGTCTCAACAAAACCTCTGACGACAATGTCGATCGCACGAAGCTGATCAGAACGTACAACGTCAAATTGCGATTAAAAAAACCCTGCCTCTACAAGTGCTTCGATTGTGACAGTTGTTTTACCAATGCGGACTTTTTAGAGCTCCATGAGAAGTCCCACAGTGCTACGGTTGCTAGTGATGGTTCATCGACAACAGTGGATACCTCCGGAACATCCTCCCGGAACGACATTGATCTTCAGCAGGAGCAATCGTTCGACGAATCGGAAATGATCGTCAAGCAGAACGCTTGGTTTGCGGACGATTTTGGTGACGCCGACGAGCAAGATGGCGACGACGGAATGATTCAACTGGATTGTACCGTGGAGGAACGGGAGGATAACTTCGACATCACATTCGATAGAACGAAGTGTGAAAAAACATATACAGTGGTGAAATATAAAGTAAAGAAGGATCCGGTGGGAAAGTGTGAAACTTGTGAGCGAATGTTCTACACGATGGAATCGCTACAGCTGCATAAAATGGAGCACGAGCGGTTCATGGATTTCGATGCCATCGAACCGACAATCAACATCGACTCGCCCAGTATCGAGGAAAGCACACTGGTGCTGGATGAGAGCTTCTACCAAGCAGAGACGGAGGTGAGTGTTTTGCGCCGTACCTAAAATTTAATTCAAATTACAACTAAAATCGAATTTCTCCACAGATGGATTCAAGCGATATTTTAGAAGCGAATGATGGTGCAGTCGATGCCAGACTGGGTATCACCAGTGGAGGATTAAGAAACGGCGAATGTAAGCCCATCATTCGCCGACCGCTGCCGCCGCCCACCCAGGCACCGGCTAGAAGAGAAGAAAATACCATCGAGCGACGATTCCAGTGCGAAATATGTTCCAAACGGTTTCGTTTCCGGCCAGCCTTCAACGTTCACGTTCGAACCCATGACAACAATCGACCGTTCCAGTGCGGAGAGTGCCAGCGGAGATTTATTTCGAGGGCGAAACTGTTTCTCCATTCGTATGGTCATTCTCGTGATCGGCGGGCAGCGTTGCGGTGCGACGATTGTGGAGATACTTTCGCCAGACCACGCCAGCTGTTGGAACATCTCAAACAAGGACACGCGGCATCGGCCGAGACCGTCTAAAGTCAGACGGCGGTGCGGGTGGGTGAGTCACTTTTATTTTAATTCGTGTTTAAATGAGTATTAGTATTATTGGATAAGTAGTTGATTTTTTCTTCAAAAGAAATTTTTGAGCGGTCGAAAAAGTGTTCGTTCGTTCGTTCGGGTAGAAGTTATATTACGCATCCAGCAAAGGGTGCATAGGTTAAGGAGGGTATAAATTTTGCACAAAATTGCAGTTGATAATTATTGATTTGTCTCGCTGATTGAAGTTTACTGAAATTATGAATTGTATGAGTATTTTTTTTTCTCGGTTATTGTAGCGCCAAATAATGCCGAATATGGAGCCAAAACGCTAACCGAATTGGAAGCGCTCTTTGAAGTAATATGATGAAATACAATAATGGAACAAACCGGAAAGTTTTCTATTTCTGTGCTGCGATGGGTGCAACATGTGCAACATATCAAGTTTTATGACCCGTTTCCTTTCTTTTGATTTCGTTTATGCTTATTCCTTTTCGTTCGGATACGAGGAATAAGATCGTTTTGTTTGAAGTAACAACATCCATAATTGATGAGTTTGAGATAGCGACGAATGCAACGAAGGAAGAGAAAGCAAAACAACTTGTGTGTAAGGATACAACATAAACTACCTACATATCAGTTGTTAGGAAAATCAAAGGACAAAACACGCTTGGGATGTATTGCCTGGCACACTGTTGGACAAGACCTTTTCAATTTTGTTTTATCTATTCTGAGAAACTTTTAAGGTTCTAGGGTGGTTCTAGGTTAGGTGTAGGTAAACACAGACTGACGAGAACGAATCCAACCGAGCCAAACGGACTGTCAAAATGTGGAGTCCACTGACAAACGTTTTTATAGTGGTGAATATTGAAATCACTTCGCATTGCTGTAGTAAAAAAAATCGTATATTTGTGTTTTATATAGTTGGAGATGCATAACGTCAAATATCAGACTTGAAGTGGACATTTTATACGATAGATGAGGAGATAGAGGTGATAGTTCCGATAGAGTACGGCAGTATGAAAATTGTATACATATAGAAACTAGAAAGCGAGCAAAGGATAATTTTGAGGAAGTTACGAATCGGGTTGATTATTCCTGTACCAAATTCCCCCGTTATCATTGTTGTTGTCTTCGTCCTTTTCGTTCCGACCCTCTCCTCTTACGTCCAGAACGACTTCTTTGATGGATGACATGGTGTAAATTCGCTTTTCGGTTTGGATTTCCACTGAGCGTACTTGTCCATCTTCCATCTCCACGGTGAATTCGTCTCATTGAACCTATTAGGGCTCTCCCTACCAAGGTTGCAAAGACTCATTTCAGCTAAAACAATGTTTTTCTAAATTATGAAATAATTAGATGCCATGATCAAATTTTGAATTGGTAGGATACAATAAGAGGTTGCAAAGAATGTGTTTGACATATTAAACCTGATTATTTCACTTCATGAGAGTCACAATCAGCGATTTTTCACAAACTCACTCACTCACTCACTCACTCACTCAGCGATCAGCAAATCGCTGATTGTGACTCATAGAAAGCAAAATTTACAGGTTTTATGTTTCAAATGCATACTTTGTAACCTCTTCTTGTAAGTTACAAGTAAAACATGCCATCATACCATCTTTTGGTTTTATTATTCCGAAAAACATTATTTTAGCTGAAATGAGTCTTTGCAACCTTGCTCCCTACAATTCATAATTTATTCGACGGTCCATTTGCCCTCCTTTGTTTTTGATCGAATGTGCAAACTTTTTTAATTTGCATAAATGATGTAATAATTGGCCTCCTTTGGTAACGCCGCTGTTAAGTCCTGTTTCCTGGATTCATGACCGTGATATCTTTCACTGTCCACAACACGTCGCGTTTGATGGTTGAAATGTAATTGATTTATTCTATTTCGTATTTTTGATACAGTCTTAGTTGGAGACACTTGATGCACCGAGTATTTAAACTGCTATTTACTCGGAGGACACTGCTGGCGATCAGTGTCCTGGCGATCAGTGTCCATGCTAAAAAGGGAAAGAAAGAGTATCCAAAAGCCATGACTGTACACATGGTAACAGCATGTCTCAAGAGTTTGTCATTACACCTTTAATTATTTGTCGTCATAAATACTGAGTAGGTTTGAACAAGCATTGAACTGAAGGTAATTTAGCTATGCAGCTTATTCGCACAAGTGTGGTCTGCTGGAAAAATAGCAATAACATGTGGTATGCATGATGGGAGCGCCTCGGTATTCTATTAGTAAGGGTTAAATTGTTTACGCGAAGATTCCGGAACCTTAGCCGGGTTCGAAATCTTGCTTTTACTCTGTTGAGAAAAACATTTTTTTTTTCTTTGGATTTGTCTTTTCAGATAGGCTAAGACCATGGCTGGTCCATCTCGCAAGAGAAAAACATTTCACTTAACTGATGATTACACGGCGAATGAGAGCGACTCAAATTTGAGTTTAGTTCACTCATAATCGCCAAAAGTGCAGGAACTCAGCGATGAGTAAAATTTGTCCCATGGTTTCCTGTGGAAAACCTAAAAAATCTGCCGGAAAATGAGGAAATTGACGAAAATTTTATTCAGTCTCGGAGTAGTACCAATAGACTGAGTGAATCCAATCTTTAATTTTCTCAAATTCGGGAATTTTTCCCTGGAAAATCCTGGGAAAACATGAGGCAAATTAACTCATCGCTGAGTTCCTGCACTTTTGGCGATTATGAGTGAACTAAACTCAAATTTGAGTTGTTCTCATTCGCCGTGTAAACAATAACAATTTGCCAACCAACTGACAGAACACAGCTTACTCATTGGTGACGCTTGTCAGTCCGACATCGAGATGAGAGCCGTTAGTAGCATGCAACTCAGGGGGAACATGTCAGAAGGGTCTAACTCGAAACGTAAACAATGACTCGGATCGTCGGTTTCTTACGAATGACACCACACCCACTCAAACTAACTGAATCGTCTGACAGCGAATTGTTTGTTCTACGAGCTGATGTAGTCAGATTTCGTGGGTGTGTGATCATTCAAGAGAAATCGACGATCAAAGTCATTGTTTACGTTTCGAGTTATACCCTTCTGACATGTTTCCCCTGAACTATTCTGCTGAATATAACATTGTATGCAATCTTGTGTGGAGAGCTTTAGTGGGAAACTGTAAGCTTTACATCTTGCATGCAGCCTGTCCACAATCCTACTCCTTAGGGTATAAGGGGGACGGAGGAGACAGGGAAAGTAAAAGTGTGGAACAAAATGTACTATGGAAATAATAAACCATCGATATATGAATTTGTCAACTAGAGATAACATGATGAATTGAGTTTTAATAAAATTATCTTAAAACCTTCAAGAGACAGCGGTATTATTATTTGAAATATATCTCACAACATACTTATTGTTGCTCACAGGATCGTTTGGGTTTTTGTTTTGGTCAGGAGTTGGGGATACTAGGTTGGTGATTTGCACCCGTGAGGGTCTTTTGGTTCCCGTTGCGAGAATCGTTTAGGGTTACGATTCAAACGGTTGCCAAGCCGATGCGAAGGTAATCGGCTCACATGTGCTAGGATGGGGAGGTTTTGTGAGCAGAGTTTTCCTTCTTCAAGGATACGTGAAGATCCAAGTTAACCAGATCTCTTCAATCCAGACTGCTGGCCAGTTGCCACAATGTGTAATTGATTCCAATTGGTTGGGTTCCACCTAAAGAGAGTCCGGTATCACTTGCCAAATTTAGTTGGTGGCGAGTTAAGGGGCTTCCGGATACAATCTTTCGGCTGGATTGCTAACCAATTCAGACTCAAGACCTGATATAACTTACCGATTGGGTTTCGGATGAGTGAGCTGCATCAACGAATAGTCAAATAACACACACACTGATTTTATTTCTTAAAAAGTTCCGCTTATATAGCGGGTCGGGGCCCTAGAATTTGGGCGTTTGTACATCGTGCGCATGTGCGCTTTGCTGCTATGCAAGGGTCTAATTCACCTACGCTCAAGTCCCTACGTATAAGTCCTATGGCCTTCAATGCATCGCCTAAGTGACGATATGGTTTTATTTACGTCCCGAATTTTATTACCTTTCTTCTATTTTCGAGAGTGGGGCGATGCGTATGATCATACCGCGCTACAATTCTTAAACAATTTACTTCTTAAAGTAGACGCGGGCCTTACCTCTTGCAGGTAATTTACTGAACCTTCCCTAACATCTTCTAGCTGGTTCTATAAATGCACCCTTGCTTATTTAAGTATTGTTCTTCTAATACTCGGCCGTACCACCGCGTATCGAATCTTTTAAGACCTTTTTATGGGCTAGCGTTCTATCCTCATTTCCCTATCGAGCAGATGCCCTTCGCTCTACGCACGGTTCAAGTGCACGCCTAGCGCGCTGCATGCTATGATGCCCTTTTAAACGGAGAAGCGGCAGAGAAAGTAAAAGTCTATTCTTATCGGCATGCATTCGTACTGTACGTACGGTTGCCTTACTAGGCATGGGCTTCCCGAGCAAAGTAGAATAACAACCCGATATCATCTAGATAACAAGTCTTGTTATCCCAGATATCATTTTGTTTTCAGTTGTTATCGCATAACTTATTTAGTTATCAGCCTTGATCAATTTTGTTATCAGTTGTTATCATGAAAAATTCACTATAACGATGCAGGATTAGTTCAAAACTTTAAATATTATTCGCCTTGAAACAATAAAAATAGTGCTTTTAATCCCTAATCATATTTCAGTTATTAGCGTAAGGCTTTGATATCAAAATGATAACATGATTTGAAATTTATGGTATAAATTTGTATGGCTTACAGAATTTGTTATCAAGATATTTTCAATGATAACTAAATTAGTTATTTTTTTGATATCCAAAGAGCAATTTTTTGCTATAATTTTTGTTATGTTGGCTGTTAATTCAACCATAATGATAACATATTCAGTTATCAAAAAGTGGTAACCGGGGAATAGAACTTGTTATCAATTTGATATTTTACTTTGCTAGGGTTGCGGCTTTGCTTGCCGGCGCAAGGCTGAGCAGTACACGTGTGTATCTATGCCGTCCTTTGGCTTGTGCTACCTCGGTCGTAAACATGGATTGACTTTCGTCACCATGCGCCGTTTATTTGGGTGCAGTACCAGCAGGACCTCTTCCGAGCAGCGGCTTGTCTTTGTTTTTCTTTTCTCTTTTGCCCTTTTTTATAAATAATAATTTCCTACCGAAATACTTTCGCTTTCCCTTGCCACTCTCATAAGGTGAATGACCTGGCAGAGGGAGCCGTCCTCTCGATTAGGGAATTTCTAATAATTACAATGTCGCGTTCGCAACAACTGTTGTAATTGTATATCATGACAAATATTCACCAAAATTTCGCAATATGATGGCAGGATACTATAGTGTTGAAGATTGTTGAACAGCGGTATTCCTAATGCTATTTCCAGTTTATCGATAATAAACGATCCATACGTATCAATGGTGCTGGAACCACCGAGATGTTGCTGACAATATTCGATTCGATCAAGTTGTGAAAACGGTTGCACTTCATACACTTGTAATAGGCCATGTGATATCTTTCTTAGACATCGACTAGTCGCCGTGAGGGTTCACATAATGAATGTTTATTCTTGTATCAGTTTGGTTACATCTTACTTAAACTCTACACATCTTCATAATTCTACACAAATAACAATTAGGTGGGGAGGCGCTTGGAGTTGCCGTTTTAACCAATAAGAGTTCAATTAGAAATTTGTCAACAAGAGAGAAGTCGACGCTAAAACAAATGGGAAAGAGAGTTCGGCGCTGTGACTTGTAACATGATGCGCTTGGCGTCTGTCAGGCTTATTGGTGCATAAGCAAGAATTATCGATTGGCTATAAGTGTCGTGTATGGGAACAAATGTGGTTCGGAGAAGGAAGAGTCAATTTACGGTTCGCTATCTGGGAATGTTTTGAGGTGACGAAAACATGGGTCATCGTTTAGTGCTGCATGGGAAAATGCGTTCGCAATAATTTAATTTGAAGTGGTGTTTTACACTTGTGCAACTAAGCAATCAATTGTAAACGGCAGCACAATTAATCATCAATAAAAAAAGCGAAATGAGCAATGAAAAATCTCAAATTGGCCACTTAATACTACAGGGGTGAACCAATAAACAAAAAACAAGTTGGAATTTCTACTACTTATCGCTGTCTTGAAAATACCATATGGAAATTGATCTGGGTTATTGGCTCATAAACTTTCAATTTAAAGGAATATTTCCAGAATATCATTGGAATTTTGTTTTATTTTAAATTGCGCAGTGTTCGTTTTTAATTGCTCATTTTTACTTTCCTGCATGAATTATTTTCTTTTCTTTAAGAACGATTCATATTTTACGATGGCTCATCCTCATGTTCAAGCATACATTTATCTCCTGGTTCCTGGCACTTTTTCAGTTTTTAAAAGATATTTTCATTTTTTTCTTGGGGAAATAATCATGATTTTACAGCATAATTTGGATTTAAACAGTGATAACTGTGCGCTTTGTGTGGGACATTTTAGATTTATTTATTGCGGTTATTCAATATGACATTGCTCATTTTGCCACTTTTATGGGAAAATATCTTCAACTGCAGGTGACGAAAGTGAGTTATTTAGTGCTCAAATTTCCTAATTTAGTGGAGATTCATCCTTATTTAATTGAGCGTATTGTATTTACTATTGCCCTTTTTGCCATTTTTACCGCTCACATTCAAATTATTAAAAGAAGCTTTTTATTTGTTTATTGCCTTTTTCTTCATTTCTATTGCAACTTGTTTTTTGTTTATTGGTGCACCCCTGTAGTATTTAGTGGCCAATTTGAGATTTTTTATTGCTTGTGCTTTGTTAATTAGGGTACGTATATATTTTAGTCAATTGTAAACCTCCACCGAGCTGATGGTTTGAAGTATGAGAACTTTTGGTTTGGATTGTGGGAATGTCTGGGTTTTGTCAATTGTGTCAATGTAAGGATTTTATGAACTGTGGGAATGTTTGGAACCTTGAAGCATGAGCTAATGAAGGCTTGAGGATAATGTGTGGCATGCATGTTTCATGTCACTGGCGTTCATGATAATTTAAGATAATTTGGAAATATTTGAAATGCTACAATTTGGGATGCTACACCTTCCCCCTTTGGGAGAATGATGCAATGAAATGAAATCATTCGTCATAGGCTTTTCTCCAAGTACCTCATATAAAAATGTTCTTAATTTTTAATCCTAACCGAATTTCGCACTTCTTAGTTCGTGACTAAGAATTTTTTTTTTTTCAGATTTTGATTGTTCTGTTTTTGTGTACTTTTGTTACTTTTTGTGTTTCTTTATGTTTAATTTTGCAGTTTGGGTCATCTATTTCGGTTACAATGAATGGTCCTAAGTAAAATGGATCAAGTTTTCTGCGGTTTTCGTTACTGAGATACACTTCATCTCCTACTTTTATATCGATTTTATTTGTATTTCTATTGCATACTTCTTGTCTTTTTGTTTTTTGTTCAAGTAAATTTTGTTTTGCCACTAAATTTGTATTTTGTAATCTAAATCTGAGTTCTTGAAAGTATTGTTCTGGATTATATAGAGGTTGAATTGGTGTATTGTTATCCGGTAAATCATGTGGTAATATAGCTTTTCTGCCGAAAACTAGTTCATATGGCGTATAACCATGTTGTGTGTTTGGTGTCGTATTGTATGAGAATGCATAAAATTTTGTCCATTCATCCCAGTCTAAATGGTGAGCATTGGTGAAGGATCTCAGATACTCGTTGAGACATCTGTGATTCCTCTCCAATGCACCTATTGTCTGAGGGTGATAGGCTGTTGCAAATGTTTGTTTAATTTCCAGTAATTTACAGATCTGCTCAAAAACTTCGTTATTAAATTCGGTACCTTGATCAGATTGTAACTGAAGAAAGTTTCCATATATCAAAATAAAATTATCTACTAATGCTCTTGCCATTGTAGAGGCTTCTTTAGTTGGTACTGGTATAAGAACTATGTATTTTGTAAGGTTACATTGTATAGTTAAAATGTATCTATTTCCATTATTTGTCATACCAAATGGTCCTGCAGTATCAATCGAAAGCAATTCGAAAGGTTTTGTAGGAGTCGTGGTAATAACAGTAGGTTCCTTGGTATGTCTATAAATTTTGTTGATTTTGCATTTTTCACAATTTCTCACAAAATTCTTTATATCGTTTTTCATATTTTTCCATGTAAATTGTTCTCTCAATTTTAAATATAATCTATGTTGCCCGATATGTCCTCCCGTAGGTGTCATATGGTGATTGATTAAGATATCATTTATTTCATTTTGGTTCTGCAGAAACTTTGGTGGTTTATATAGTACCAGCTGGTAATTAGAAATGGCTCGATTCGCGATTTCCTTTAATGTTTCAATTGTAATTGTTGTAAAAAGCTCATCTAAAATAGAGATGGCGACCATGGTTCTTTTATATTTTCTCAGTAGTTTTTCGATTTCTAGAAGTGCAAACTCTAGTGCTTGACTTCCATTTGTATTTTTATAGCGCGCGCATGTTAAGTTTACGTTAATTTCTCCTAAATTTTTTCTATAATTATGGTTAAATAATGTCATCTTCAATTGGTTGTGGTGCACATCACATCCAATCTTAAGATATTTTCTAACTTCCGAAGGATTCTCGGTTTGCCAAGCCGTGAGGTGATCAGTCTCATAGTCTGGCATCGTTGAACTATCGGGTTTTGGTGAATTCGTGTTTTTGAGTTTTCTTGTCATGGCCCTTGTGTTAACCATGAGAACGGATAATGTTTTTAATTCTTCTGATTTTACAGGTATACGTGATAATGCATCAGCACACACATTTGATTTTCCTGCTAAAAACTCTATATCGAAGTCAAATTCTTCAAGGTCTAATCTCATCCTTGTCAATTTTGATGTCGGTTTTTTCATACTAAACAAATAAACTAATGGTCTATGATCTGTTTTAACAGTAAATCTTCGACCATACAGATATGATTTAAAGTAATCAACAGCCCAATGTATGGCTGTTAATTCCTTTTCAATAATTGGTTTCGAACGTTCCCCTTGGGTGAAACTTTTGCTAGCGAAGGCTATTGGAAAATCACCTTCCGGATAGCGTTGGGAAAGTACTGCTCCACATGCTAAATCAGATGCATCCGTAGTCAAAATAAATTCTTTAGAAAAATCTGGATATCGCAAAATTTGTGGTTCCATTAAAAGTTTTTTCAATTTTTGGAAACTATATTCTTGAGTATCATTCCACTGGAATGTTACTCCCTTTTTAAGCAACATATTTAAAGGTTTGGCAATGTCTGCGAATTGTGGTACGAATTTACGGTAATAATTGCAAAAAGCAACAAACCTACGTACTTCATCAATATTAGTTGGTCTGGGGTAATTTTTCAATACTTTAAATTTGGAATCATCTGGAAGAATTCCTTTATCTGTAATTTTGTGTCCGAGGTATGTAACTTCAGTCAAGAAAAATTTACATTTCATTGGATTCAATTTGAGATTATAATGTCTCAATCTATCAAAAACTGTATTTAAATTACTAAAATGATGTTTTTCAGAACATCCGATGACAACGATATCATCAATGTAGATAAATGCACATTCAGGTGTTAATCCAGCCATCGCGATTGTCATCATTCGCTGGAAGCTATTGGGACTAACATTCAAACCGAATGGCAACCTTTTGAAATGAAAATGACCGTTAGGGGCTGAAAAAGCTGTGTACTTTCTAGACTCATGATCCAATGGTATTTGGTGAAACCCCGCCATTAAATCTAGAGTGCTGAAGTACTTCGCTCTCCCTAATTGGTCTAAAATAACATCAATACGTGGCAATGGAAATTTATCTGCCAACACTTTTTTATTTAATTGTCGAAAATCGACTACCAATCTCCATTTTTTTGAATTATCATTGCTCTTCTTAGGCACTAGAAGAATAGGTGAATTATACGATGAAACTGATGGTTCAATTATTTCATCGTCTAGTAGTTTTTTGATTTGATTGTCAATTTCATTACCTTGTGAATCGATAGTTTTATAGTTTGGAATATAGACCGGTACTTGGTCTTTCAATAAAATGTTTTGTGAATAAAAATTGTTATGAGTTAATTTTTCATTCTCTAAACTAAATATATCTGAATATTTATCAATCAGATTTTTTAAAGGTGTATGAACATAAGAAGGTATTTCATTAAAATTTATTAGAGAAAGAATTTTATTTGTTCTTTCAGATTTGTTATTAAAAGTTCCTTCACTTGTATCTACTTTTAAATATTCGTTTAAAGGTTCACAAGTAGGTCTAAAATTAGAAATTGCTACTTGTACAGATGTGGTATTTATAAATTTAATGTATGGTGATTCATGGGATACAATTGTATTTCCACAGAAAACACCTGGTAGTATTTCCTGTGAGAGCACAACTGTATCCTCACTTACACAGAAATGTGGTAATTTTCTGATTACTTCACATCTTGGTGGTATTATGATATTATCATTCAATTTGTCCTCAATTGGTATGGAGATAAATTGATTGTTAAAATTAAAATTTAATAGCCAATTATTATAATCGATAGTACACCTGTACTTGATAAAGAAATCGCGTCCAAGTATACCATCCGTATGTATAGGTATTAGTTCATCTACTAGTTGGAAGCAATGCGCTATAGTTAAATTATTATCAAACGTAAGATTAGTCATAGTTTCAGCTATCGTTTCAGTTATTCCGTCAGTTACTCCTGAAATTTTTAGTTTTTTGTTAAAATCTACTATTTGCATTGGGGAGACTTTTGATACTTTAAAAAGAGATACGTCAGCTCCACTATCTACAATGAATGTACATTTGCAGTTTGCCATTTGGACGTACAATGTCACAAAGTTAACCGCTTTTAAATTTATTGTATAAATTGTCTTGCAGGGTATTGACCCTGGTTCGTTTGGCCTAAAAAATTTAAGTTTTGTTGTGGTGTTCCTGCTGGAACTGTTAATTGTGATGGGTCCCTTTGCAATGGTGGGATTAAATATCCTCCATTGGGCATGTTTGTCCCCATCGGTTGTGGATTTTCCACGTTTGTCATATAAACTTGTCGAGATCTGTTATCTCGGCGACCTCCTCTGGTGTAATTTCCAGATATATTGTTTCTATTTGGAAACCGTGCTTGGAATCTGTTGTTTGTGCTATATCTGTTATTGTTATAATTATTACCATTATTGTTTGAACGGTAATTATTGAATCTATTCTGGTTGTTAGAGGTATGATTTCCAGTTCCTGTTCTGCGTCCACGATAATGTCGGTCGTTGTTGTTCTGTCTTTGAGCATTGAATGACATAATTTGTGTTGGGGTTTGTACGGAAGCTGTATTTTCTTGCACTTTTTGTAAAGCGTCTTTTATATTTGTGAAGGTTCCGGCCTTCAAAATCAATTCCGGCTTTCGTTGCCATTGATTTAGCAACTTCCTCGGGAATGCCTTGTCCCAAATAAATGCTTTTTAATTTATTAGATAAGGCATCAACTCATCGCAAATCGTATTTGTATCGCCTTTCTGTTTAGTGTTTTTCAATTTTGCTAAGATGTTCTCTGGTGAAATTCTTTCAGAGCATCTTGCTTTTACATCATTCACCATGGCATCTATTGTTACTAGGTTTTCAGGTAAGCCAATTCTAGCTTTTCCTGTTAATCTTGTTTTTAAGAATTTGACAGCCATTGGTATTTGTTCTGCTGTCACATAATCCTTCAATAGATTTGCTGCGTCAACAAACGCATCTAAATTGTCAGCGGTACCATCGTACTGTTGTACGATGGCTGTTGCTGTTTTGATATCGAACACTTGTGGATTTGCCATTTTCTTTTTTGAATTAACTTGATTAATAAAAATGATTACCAAAACACATGATTTAAAGGATAACGTTTTCCTGGCGTTTTTCAATTTGAATTGTAAAATATCATAAATTGCATTATATTCTAAACGTGTAGCCTTAATCAGAAATTCTAGTTCCTGAGTGTTAATTGAATTTTCATTTTTTTGTAATTCTTGATTAATTTCTGCATATATTTTCTTAATATTATTAATTTTTTTGATAATTGTGCACCTTAAATATGTTCTATTGGGTGCTTTTTTCAAATTTAATTGAATTTTTGCTAATTTACTAAGGAGAGTTTCAACGCTCTCAGGAAATTCTGTTGTCATGTGAGTTTATTCAATTACAATTAATGAATCAAATGAATTAAAATTTTAAGATTGTTTTTTTTTTTTTACCTTCATTATCTTCTGCTTAAAACATCTTGGTTGTCCTCGCTCGTACCCGTACCTCAGATGGTTGAAATCCCGCCTGCCGGTCCTCCGACAGTGGTCTCGCCTGCAGTTGAATTATTTTTGATGTATTTTTATCACTTCACTTCTGCGTCTTAGTTCACTCATTGTTTTTATTTTAGTCAAAATAAACTAGTCCGTCAACTATACGGTAGTTTGGATATTTCTTCTCGAGGTACACTGTGTTTGGATTACGACAGCAACGATTTTTATCGCAAACACCTAACTTGTGCTGTAAATTCGCGCTGATGTCCATTTTCTGATGATGTTCTGCCAGGGCTGTAATATCTGCCCAAAACTGGCGTATTTCTTCTAATGACATTTTTCCGCTCATGATGTAAATTTTGCTTTTCAGCCACAGTTATGTCGTCTTTCAATTTTTGTTTTTGTAAAGTTCAGTGTGTTCACTTTTTCGCGCTCACTTTTCACGCTGTTCACTTTTCGCACCCGCGCATCTTCAAACGTTCACGCTCTGCAAAGATTGCAGTCTAGCAGCTGTTGCTGCTACTCGCTCAGTGCGGCTGGTGTTGTAGCCGTTAAAAAATTTCAGAGCACCGTAGCCTAAAGCTACTGCCGCGAGAATGCACAGAGCCACATTTTGCGTTGTTAAATTGTCTGAACTTGCACTATTTGCGGAAGTTGAGATTACTTCATCCGCGCTGAACCAACCCATATTGATCGTTTATTGTCACTTTTATTGAGCACTACTGGCACTGAAGGCACTGAATTTTTCACTGGTCACAAGGTTTCAACTTTACCTTTTCACAGTATTCGCGCCACTTGTCAACGGTCAGCCATGTAATAGGCCATGTGATATCTTTCTTAGACATCGACTAGTCGCCGTGAGGGTTCACATAATGAATCTTTATTCTTGTATCAGTTTGGTTACATCTTACTTAAACTCTACACATCTTCATAATTCTACACAAATAACAATTAGGTGGGGAGGCGCTTGGAGTTGCCGTTTTAACCAATAAGAGTTCAATTAGAAATTTGTCAACAAGAGAGAAGTCGACGCTAAAACAAATGGGAAAGAGAGTTCGGCGCTGTGACTTGTAACATGATGCGCTTGGCGTCTGTCAGGCTTATTGGTGCATAAGCAAGAATTATCGATTGGCTATAAGTGTCGTGTATGGGAACAAATGTGGTTCGGAGAAGGAAGAGTCAATTTACGGTTCGCTATCTGGGAATGTTTTGAGGTGACGAAAACATGGGTCATCGTTTAGTGCTGCATGGGAAAATGCGTTCGCAATAATTTAATTTGAAGTGGTGTTTTACACTTGTGCAACTAAGCAATCAATTGTAAACCTCCACCGAGCTGATGGTTTGAAGTATGAGAACTTTTGGTTTGGATTGTGGGAATGTCTGGGTTTTGTCAATTGTGTCAATGTAAGGATTTTATGAACTGTGGGAATGTTTGGAACCTTGAAGCATGAGCTAATGAAGGCTTGAGGATAATGTGTGGCATGCATGTTTCATGTCACTGGCGTTCATGATAATTTATGATAATTTGGAAATATTAGAAATGCTACAATTTGGGATGCTAAAACGAGCTCTCGCTCCTTTTGCCCTACTTTTCATTTCATATTCTTGGCCTTGGTATCAACGTCAGCTAGGGCTATGCAAACGAGATGCAACTATGTGGTTATCTTATGGTTTTGATTTTAAATTAATTGCCTCCCGGTAACATTCCGGAGCCCGTAAATCCCTCTAGGTTTACTTATTGTAACTCGGTGGTCGCGAACTACGTACTTACCGCGCGAAGGTTAAACGTTTCGAATTAGTCCGCGACTTCGCGATTACGGACATACTCTTTTCACCAAACGAACTCTCCTCTAGATGCTTGCAATTCTTAAGACTCAGTCGTCTTACTCTTAACCTTTCAGACTGGCAGGCTAGTATACCTAGTACCTGACGGTGGAAAGGAAGGGTAATAGAATGTGGTTTGCAGAATAAGCCCTCGTTCCGTCAAAATGACACGACACCTAAGTGTGTAGTCTACAATTGAAGAGAACGAAACACTTATTCAATTAGAACTGCTTACGGAGACCTTTTGGAGCAGATCAATTTAATCAAGACTGACAGGCTAGTAAACCTAGCCAGACAAAACGAACTTCTCCAATTCTACTAATATCCGTCGAAATGACACAACACCTAAGTGCGTAGTCTACAATCGAAGGGAGATTAGTGGCTTGGCCTAACCAAGGGTTCTTCAATAATGAGAACGAAGTTGCTCAGAATTGGTTTGAAAAGTAAGTGAAGTATATTTCCAAAAATTTCCTTTATATACGGTTTCCTTGATTAAACAATTATCGATTACTTCTAATGTATGAAAGAGACGAACATATTATAATCAACTATGCATTCTACCTATCTTTAATGCATCCTAATTAAACTTGGTATTTTATTACCCTTTTTTATTTTGTGCGTTAACCCTTACATTGATTACGAATGGTCGTGTCTTCCGTGCACCAAAAATGCATTCTTTGTTCTTTTTCTAATTATCTATTGGCTCCGAACTATTTGGTTACATTGAAACTGATTGTATGCCCTGACAAATACGCTTCCTTGGTGTACCGATTAGGTTCTCGAATCGGAAACTGTTTTACGACCGTCAGCGTATGCCTTTCGTATGCATAGACAATGCGTTTAGAATTTACGACCATAAACCTTTCTTACCGAGCCTTCGTCACCTTTCTTTATTCTTGCTTAGCACATTGACCTTATCACGTACTTCCCTAGGACCGTCAGTGATTATTTCTATTCTGTTTTGATTCTTGTCTTTAGGTTCGGTCCTTTTGAGATCCTCACAGCGTGGGATCGTTCTTAGTGTGAATGAACTATCGCTTTCGCTTTCTATGGACTGTGGCGGTCATAAATTTGAATTTTCTGTTTATGTTCTTTGCTCCTTTATTCCTATATATCTGTTTAACTAGCTAATTATGTCGTCGCGTACTTAACACTTATATATGATCGTTATTCCGCGAGTGTAGGATGTAATAAGACTTGTGATATCTTCCTTGACATCAACAATCTTGTTTGACGGTTCAATCTCGTCTCTTTATTCCTTTGCATTTCAGTTTACATGTCACTTAAATTCTACACATTTACATTTCTCTACACTTAGGTAGGAGGTGCCTGGAGTTGCTTCTAATCTTTGCTTAACCAATAAGGAATCGATTTGTCAAAGAGAAATCGACGCTAAAGTCAAACGAGAAAGAGAGTTCGGCGCCAACACGTGTAACATGATGCGCTTGGCGCTGGTCGTGCATATTCATGCGCACGCAATAATTTATTGATTGGGTAGAAGTGTCCTGTGTGGGAACTTTGTGTTATGATAGAGAAAGAGTCGTATTACGTTTGGTCTTGTTTTTTTGAAGTGGCAATAACATGGGTCGTTGTTCTACGTTTCCCACGTTACATGAGAAAAAGTGTTTGCAATAATTTAGCTTGGAGTGGAGGTTTATACTTGTACAACAAAGTCATCAATTATAAACCTTCACGAAGCTAATGGTCAGAAGTATGGGAACATACGATTCAAAAATGAAGGCTTGGTTAATATTTGTAGCATGCATGTTTCGTGTCATTTGCGCTCAACCTAATTTCAAGTCATTGGATATGCTACAACCAAATATGCTACAAGGATTGGGTATATTGTTGGTGCACTAGGCTCATCCATGTCTATATGTGCAGTTGCCTCATCCTGATTAGTGAATTCTATATTGTTTTCTCGTTGGGACGTTCTCTTCATTGCATTTCGATTAGAAAGGAAGCTTGTTAGGGAGTCCCAAAATGATGCTAGCAATTGCCAACCTAAACCGTAATTATCGTACAATATGCGTCCATGCATTATTGTATCAATGACGAATTTAATTATCCGACTGATCATGTATATTCCTATAAACGTTGATGTTATGTTACCAAGCATATTAGACCATGACATCAACCTATCCCAAAATTTTCCAATTATATTTTCGACAAACTTGTCTGAGACAAGCGCCTCAAAACGAAATCCTTGATACTATGGGTGCTCACCGATCAAGATTTTGTGTAATACGTTAGGCGCAACTCGTCTATCTCCTTGTTCATATATTATGTTTCTCATCTTTATTACGCTTTCTGCGTCGTATACTCCGCTTTGCATTAAATTTGGGAGTGGTGTGTATGACCAAGTAGTTAGTATATCCGTAGTAAGTTTTAAAGGAGCAGTGGTTTCCCTGATGCGACTATCGGTCGTATACCATCTTCCACCTATTTGAAACTTAGCTGGTAACAGGGGTGTACAATCTATTTGAGTGCCTCTGTTTTGTAATATTCGTGTTACTGGGGCGATGAATGTAAGCTACGGGTATTTCTTGATAACAATTGTCATCAGATCTGGGTGTTACATATACGGGTTTGCATTCAAGAATATGTAAAACTTCACCAGCTACAACTGCAGTATAGCCAGATCTCTTGATGATACTGTTTACAAACTCTGCGTGCTAGAGTTAATTTAGTCTCCATTAGTGTTTTATCAATTTTACATATTTCAGTCATAACTGTGTTATATAGTTCAACCATGCTTTGTCCAATATAATTTTCAACCAATGCTATCTTGGAATTGAAATAAGTAAACAAATCAAAATTCTTTCCTGTCACTGATTTTTTGCTGAAAGGAGATTTAAAACCTCAAAACTCAACGATGATAATTCGTGGGTGATTGGTCATAAAACTCAAGTGGCCACAGACCTTTGTGTGTTCTCTAGCTCGTATTGAAAACAGATGTATTTTAGAGACGGTGCTATAAACAACATTAGAATTACTGCCCTGGTTTCGAGTGTTTTTGTTTTCGGTTTTGTTCACCAGGCCCTCATAAATTATTTCAAATTCGGTTTCTTCACATTTCTTGTTGAGTGCTATGTCCCATGTGTAGCCATCCTCTGAATCTAAACATTTTCCTTGAGAGTATGTGCAGGCCAAACTTTTTTTTAACTAAATAGCGTCGTTTTCGTAATCTACGGTAGCAACATAATCACGTAGCGTTATTTCATACTCATAATATACCAAGGCATCGACCCAGGTATAGACAGGCGTTCTGTACGTCCCGCCTTTGCAATTACTTCCCCACACAGATCCTGTTATGAGGACTTCTCCACGTGTAGTTGCGTTCCGCTTTAATTCACGTAATCGATAGTCATGCGTTAGTCTGACAATTCCTAATTGATGTGAGAGTTGACATTCTTCAGATGAAAATTCCTTTACAATGTATTCGTAACCTCTCTCATAATCAGAAGTATGAGAATGCATTCCACAATGTTTTATGCTTCGTTTAATTATAACCTTGCATTGGAACACTCCTATTTCACTTTTAACATTTCTTTGTAATACTTGTATTTGTACCTCCACAGTTGATAAGTTATTCGATGGTGGAATGCATGAAGCTACATCCAATAACGAATAACTTGTTAAATTAACTTCTGGGTTGCCGCAGTCATATGCAATTAATCCGGATCCTTCAAAGGATAATACACTTCCGAAAATTGCAAATGCTAAGTACAAAACCACCATAAAATTTTCCCATGTGACAGGCCTTATGATTTTCTTTGGTTTGGGTTTTGGTGTTGCAATTTCCGCAGCTATTTGCTTTACTTTGTCAATATCGACACGCCTTCGTTTTCCACATTCGTATCCCTGCGAGGTTTCGTCATTTACTTTGTGTATCATTCCCACAAAGCAATCTTTTTTAATGGTAGTTTCAACATCTTGGTGTTTCAACACCCGTTTTGATGCTACTTGTTCTTTTTTATTGTCTTCATTTGAAGAAGCTTCGCCTGGCGGCTCAACATCCATAATAGCCAATTTGACTACTGGTCGAGTGTATTCTCCAGAGGCTGTTTTCACAACAGCCGATCTTACCTGACCATCCTTGCCTACATGTGTTTTCAAAACAACTCCCTTTTTCCACTTTGCCTTTTGATCATCTTCCGCAATCATAACGATGTCTCCTTCCTTTACATTTTTCACAGCTTCCGACCATTTTGTTCTTTTGGCTAATGAAGGAAGGTATTCGTGTAACCACCTATCCCAGTAAGTTTTAGCCATAGACTGCACTTTCTTCCATTGTTGTCTAGTGGCCTCTGCCTTCGACACATCATTCAATGATGGTTCGGCACCGCCGGCACAACCAATTAGGAAGTGGTTTGGAGTGAGTGGTTCGTCATCCGTGGCATCTAAAGATATTTTCGTCAAAGGTCTACTATTTATTATATTTTCGATTTCTGTTAATAACGCACGGAATGTGTGTTCTGGCATAGTTTGATTTGGTAAAAGACTTTTAACTTCTTGAACCAATCTTTCCCATGCTCCACCAAAGTGTGGAGATGATGGAGGGTTGAAATGCCATTCAATTCCTCTTGACGCAAGTCTGTGCTGAATCTTTTTTAGTTCATTGTCAGCTCCTACAAAATTAGTACCGTTGTCGCTATAAAGGAATTTTATTCTGCCTCGTCTGTTCTGCACTGAGTTCAAGCATAATAAAAATGCATCTGCAGACAGATCATGGGCTATTTCAAGATATACTGCCCTTGTTGTCATACATGTAAACAATGCTCCCCATCGTTTTTCTGTTCTTCGTCCGATGGACACATTGTACGGCCCAAAGTAATCTACTCCGGTATGGGTGAATGGTTTCACGAACGGTTGCGATCGACACTCAGGTAGAGGTGCCATTTTAGGGGTATTTATCTTCGCATTTTCATTTTTACAATGTTGACATTTTTTTATTGTCCTCTTCATTCCAGCATCTATTTGGATAACATGATATTTTTGTTCATGTTGATTTTTCAATATTAAATCAACTACATGATGCTTTGCTGGAAGTATGTAAGGATATCGAGCCGCATAAGGAACGCACTCTGCATCCTTATATCGTGTTTCTGATTTTATTGTACCATTTTGATCTAGGAATGGTGTTAGCGTTCGTATTTTGCTAGATTTGTCAACCGTCTGTTTAACATTGAGTTCCGTTAACTCATCTGGAAATGCATCCCATTGAGTTTTCAGAATCAGCAAAATTTCTGCCTTTTCCATATCAACAGCACTGATGGTCTTATCGAATCTCAATTCTTTGTTTGTTTTAGACCTAAGCCACTCTATATATTTTATTGTAATGCATACAGACCTTTTTAAACGGTCCCAATCCGAACACCATTTAACGTTCAGCCAATCTAAATTTGGTTTGCTTATGCTTTTTATTGAATGTACGGGACGTAATTCTTCATGACTTAAGTCTGAACTATGATTGTCCCCATTCACGGATGGCCAATGTTTCTCGTCCAGCTTCAAAAACGCTGGTCCTTCAATCCAAGACGATTTCGATTGTTTTACTTTAGTTCCTTCATCAGCCGGGTTTGCTGCTGAACTAATATATTTCCATTGTGATTCAACGGTGCTTTCGAGGATTTCACTAACACGGTATTGAACGAATTGTTTGAACTTTCTTAATTCAGATTTGATCCAACTTATGACTGTTTTTGAATCGGACCAGTATATAACCTGGTCTATTTGTAGTCTTAATGCTCTCTGTACTGTATTAGATAATCTTGTCCCTAATACAGCAGCTTGTAGTTCTAAACGAGGTTGTTCGCGACGCGCGTGTCACGTTCATCAGACGAAGCCGAAGGGGCTTCGTCCTTTATTATTATTTTTCGAGAGGAACTCGCAATCCGCGAAGGATCACGCGGCGAACTTTCGGCGTGCGGTTATTCACAGACCAGACCGGAGGAAGGGGTTCGAATGCCTCACGGAGGATCCTAATCGAATTGGTAGGTTTCGACTGGCTTCGAGCTCGTCGTTCCAACAGCAGGAACCGATACCACTTGAAGCGAGATTCGCCTACTTTCGAACAGGATTCCTTAGGACTTGGCTGAGTGCTCTACGGTTGGGATATGGTTGGACGGTAGCTGCCCAGCTCAGATGGGGGCAGTAGCGCGATTCCAACAGATACACCAGCGGTAAACCTGATCAGCCTAGTCGGGGAGTGCCCAAACTCTGAAACGGGTTCCGACCAATAAAGGTGCTCGGCCGGTACTTGCCCAGCTCAGATGGGGGCAGTAGCGTCGATTCCGAGGAAACTCTTATTGGAAACGGATTACCGCGAGAGAGTTTGATAGGCTGGAGGCGAAGAGTGTTATTGAGGTGATATGTAGGAGTAAGGGTGGACCTGGCGACAAGTCCGTACACTTGGATAGGATAGTGAAAACTGAATATATTTTGGTTGTATCAAAACGCTTTTATAGCGTCCCTTAGACCTAAGTTTTGGGCGTCGGTGCCCACGTACGCATGTGCGTCTATCTTCCCGCACAGGGGTTCTAGACGCACTTTCTTCCTAATTCTAGATTTCCCTTGGTCACGCATCCTAGTAGGGGAACGTTTTCATTTTTAACTTTTATGACCCAAGTTCTCGCGCCTCGCTGGTGCATGTAAATTACTTTAAATCAATCCGCACCAGGCTTCCTGTTTACATTGGCCCGCTCCCCAGATCTAGCCTATAGCTTGGATGCGTACGCATGCATCGCTGCCTATCTAGGCCTAAGTGCATTTTTCCATTGATTTTGCTCTCTGCGGTGGAACCGTCGCTAGCTCGGTTTTATTGCCCTTTGTGTTTTTGGAAGGATGCCGAACGCAAGATTGTCCCTTGGGACGATTTCATTGCTTTCTATTAATGCTTCAACTATCCTTCCCAAGACTGGTTCTATTACGATAATTCGTTTATCTTGGCGTTGTTACGCATCTTTTTAGGGAACCAGATTTTATTACCTTTGCGCCAGGCTCGCATTGCCGGGCGCACCGAGCTCCATGCGACCGATTCATTACCATTCCATTCACATAGCACGCGGACTGCCTTGGCATCGAGCGTCTAATACACCGCAGCGCTGCACGCATTGCAGGGCTGCATATGGTTCACCGTGGAGCGAAGAAAGTGGAAAGTAAATGCGTACTGATTCTATATGCGTCAGCCAGATCTGGCGGTGTGGCATGTTTACTTCTCGTTTACGAGGCGTGAGTTAGGGTAGGTTTGGTCTTGACTTTGTGCTTCTTGCACCTCTCTTAGACAAATTTCTTGCTTTCGCTTATTTCCCGTACGAGGGCGGTGACCTATCGTGGGAACTTGAAAATGCATAATGAATTGCGATATTTTACGTTGCATCTGCAACATCCCGGGCCTCGTAATTCTTACTAGATTTACTAATCTAAATCATATGTTAATATTGCAATTTTTCATTATTGGGATGTTACATTGCTCCGAGTGTTTAAATTCCATGTTTTACATTTCAGTGTTTGATCTTGTATGTAGTCATTAATTTTTCTAATATGTTTATAATTTTCCGTACTTTCGTACTGCTTTTACTGATCATGATATATAATTTTCGTAACTCTAATTGAGTTGATTTATATGCCTTTGTACTTCTACGTATTTGTATGCTTGATATATATCTGTTTTGTTTTTATGTTTATATCATGTCTTGATAATTCTTCTATAATTTCTTCTTAGTTTATATATAATGATTCGTTGTATAAATGATGATTACATATTTGTCAAATAATGTCTTCTCTTCTTGAGGTGGTGGGATGTTAGTTTGTTTGATATTTCTAGTTGTTAAGGAAAAACTATAATTTATTTTCTTGTCTTTAATAGATATAAATCCCATCAATATACCTCTTTTCATTTTATGCTAATTATGTACTTATTAATTTAATGTTATTTCAGGTGTCCATCTTCGGGTGGTGCAGCCGAGCGTCGCGCATGCACTTTTCGTCAATGTTGCTGTCTGCTACTACTTGTGAATTCGAGGGTGATCTCACCCTTGGCTTGGCTTGATTTTCTTTCATGTTGAATCGGCTCGGTTTTGAAATGCCGATTCTGGTGCAATGTTGTCTAGTTGATTCGTCATCTCGTTGTTGTCGGCATTCACTACTGGATGTGAATGTTGGTTTCTGGCGGACTGGCTGATACCCAGTCGTCTTGTTATCATATGCGTATTGGCTGACTTCTTAGGCGGGTATCTTCTATCGGGGCATCGTGAGCGCTACATAGGGGTGCGCAGGAGGGTGGGCGCGAGCCACCGTCTGTGGTTCTTCATCGGATAGTGGTGTGTTTTCTGAAGGATTGGTCCCATCTTCAGGCGTCGTTACATCATATGTTCTGGTCGTTGACTTCTTGATGTTCTTCAGAGTGTTCCTATGCGTGAGGAAGGTTGTCATGGAGTCCCACAGCGATGCGATTAGCTGCCATCCGAATCCATAGATGTCATACAATATGCGTCCGTGCATCAAGGTATCTACAAGAAACTTGATTATTCTGCCAATGATATACAGCCCGATGGCTGTAGATGTTATATTACCCAACCAAGATGACAATGACACAAGTTTTTCCCAATACTTGTTTATCATGTTGTCAATTAACTTTTCTGACATTAGGGCTTCGAAATGAAATCCCTGCTTGCTGGGATTTTGTCCAGTTAATATCTTATGTACCACGTTTGTGGCTATGCGACGGTCACCCTGATCGTATATCATGGTTCGCATCTTTTTCAAACTATCAGCGTCGTAAATTCCGCTTTCCATTAAATTTGGAAGAGGTGTGTAAGTCCATTTGGTCACTATGTCCGTGGCCAGTTTTTGTGGGAATGTAGTTTCTCTTATCTTCCCATCAAATGTGTACCATCTGCCTCCAAATTGGAATTTGGCTGGTAACAACGGTGTACATTCAATTTCCGTTCCTCGCATTTGTAGTGTACGTGTGACTGGGGTTAGAAACATTGTGACATTTCCGAACTTCACTGGAAGTTCTTGATAGCACCTTTCTGATGCAAACGGTTGCACGTAGACCGGCTTGCATTCCAATACGTGTAGCACTTCTCCGGCTACTACCGCGGAAAAACCCGTTCTTTTCATTATGCTATTAACGAATTCTGTTGGGTTTATGCGGGCAAGTGTAAGTTTTGTTTCCAAAAGTGCCTTGTCTAATTTACACATTTCAGTCATTACTGTATTGTATACGTCGTCGAGCTTCTGACCGACGTAATTCTCAACTAGAGTTGTTTTAGAATTGAAGTATGTGAAAATGTCATGATTTTTTGCACTTGATGGTCTTCTAGCAAATGGAGACTTGAACTCCGCTTCTTCCAATATGAATATTCTCGGGTGGTCTGTGCTATAACCCTTGTATCTGCATATCTTCGCTGTATCTTTGGTGCGAATTGAAAACAAATGCGAATCGGAAATGGAGGTATAAACGGCATGTGGATTTGGTTTATTTCCTTCTATATTTATTGTCTTGTTAACCTTTCCTTCATATATAACTTCGAAATCGGTGTCTTCACACCGTTGGTTTAGGCTCACGTCCCAAGTGGAGTATCCATCTTCTGAGTCTAGGCACTTTCCATGTGAATATGGACATACTAGTCCGTGTCGGAGCATAATTTGATCATTCTCGTTATCGATTGTTGCCATGTAGTTATACAATGCGATTTCATATTCAAAGTATACTAACGCATTGATCCAAGTATACTCCGGTGTTTTATACACGCCACCGCTGCAAGAACTAGCCCATACGCTACCTACGACTAAGGTTTCTCCTCTAGTCGTGTGGTTTCTCTTAAGTTCGAGGAGTCCCGCGCTCAATGTTAAGGGAATAGCTCCCGTGAGTTGAGTGCGTCTACACTCGTCGGGTGTAAACTCCTTTACTATGTAAGAGTATCCGCGCTCATAGTCCGAGGTGTGCGAGTGCATTCCGCAGTGCCTTATTGATCTCTTAATGATCATTTTGCACTGATATACCATTGTGCTTCCCTTAGAGCTTCTTTGAAGTACTTGAATAGGTACTTCAGATATTGAAAGATTCTTTGTAGAAGGGATACAAGACGTTACGTCCAATAGTGAATAACTTGTCATATTCACTTCTGGGCTCGCGCAGTCATACGCGATAAGCCCGGTTGGGTATTGCCCTAACGCTGCCGTTATAAAAAATAATACCATTATTATGGTCATATACCATGGAACATGGATTTTAGTTTTGTTCGTTACATTTCTAGGTTTTTGTTTCGAGTTCATTCTGTCTCTTAGTTCTTTAACCTTATCGATGTCTACTTTACATCGTTTTCCCCAAGAATTAAAGTTCTTTCCTGCGCGTTGATCCATTGTCAAATTAGCGCTTGGTAACTCGCCCTCCACCTTTCTTTTTCTATTTGCGGAGACTGGACCTATATCGCCGTCCTCGTACTCCCGATGGTGGTTTATACGGTGGATTTCCACTGGTTGATTTACCACCTTTCTTTTACGTTTAATTGGTGGTGCCTTCTGCCCTTTGCCCTTATCTTGAAGGGCTGGTTTAGTTTCCCTTCGATTCTTTGTACATACCTTTGGTGCTTCTTGGTGAAGGTTTATGTGTGCCGTAGTTGTTTCGTCCTTAGTCGTCGCTGCGCTCTTTACGTCAAGCACTGCTATTTTCGTGGCAGGTCTTACGTAATTTCCTTGTATCGTTTTAACTTCTGCCGACCTAACTTGTCCGTCGGAACTTGTGTGAACTTTCACAACTCTCCCTTTGAGCCAATTGCCGGGTAGAGTTCCTTTGTCCGTTATGACCACAATGTCGTCGACCTTGATTGGCTCGACTTTCTTGGTCCACTTATTTCTTTTGATTATGGTGGGGAGATATTCTTTTCGCCACCTATCCCAGAAATATTTTGCGTAATGAATAATACGCTTGTAGTGTGCTCTACTTAAACTGTCTGTTGTTAGTGCGGTTGGTGCAGGAGGGTTCTTTGGGTGTGCTCCTAAGAAATGAGAAGGAGTAAGAGGTTCGTCATCTGCTTTGTCTAGCGATACATGGGTTATTGGTCGTCTATTCAATATGCCTTCGGCTTGTATTAAAGCCGACCTTAATTCGTTTTCTGTTGGCATATGGTGTTGGCGTGCTTTAGCCATTTCGTACAGGCATATCTTTATGTTTCTAATTAACCGCTCCCAAGCTCCGCCGAAATGTGGTGCGGCTGGAGGGTTAAAGTGCCATTTAATGCGCATTTCTGCGGCCTTTCCTTCTCCCATTTCCCTTTCAATTTCCTGAACGGCTGTCTGCATTTCCTTTTCGGCTCCGATAAAGTTCGTACCATTATCGCTGTACAGATGCTTGACCGGGCCTCGTCTGACTTGAAAGTTCCTCAAGCAGACTATAAATGCGTCTGTGTCTAAAACTGCTGCTAGCAATTCCAACCTCGGAATTGATAGTTTCTTAATTGGTGCTACTCTTGATTTAGCAGCTAACAGACGAATACTAACAGTCTGACCGTGGCTACCTAATCCTCTGACATAGGTGGCCGCTGCGTACGCGTATTCTGACGCGTCGACGAAAGTATGTAGTTCAAATTTTTGTACCTTTGGAGCTAACATCCATCTAGGTATCTTCACATTTGCTGCTTGTTTTATTATTTCTAAAAATTGTTTCCATTGATTGTAAGAGCGCTCTGAAATTTCTGCGTCCCAATCCGACGTTTCCTTATGCAGCTCTTGGATAAGTATCCTACCATGTATGGTAAGATTAGCGATTAATCCCATTGGGTCATAAACGCTCATAACGAAGGATAATACCTCTCGTTTAGTCGGCTTTCTAATTTCATGGCGTACATCTACTGGTAGCCGATTAAATTTAAGTTGGTACTGAATACAATCTTTACTTGTATCCCAGTACATCCCAAGAACCTTTTCACCTTCGGACTCCTTATCCTCGAAGGTTTTAATCTTGTCCACTTGGACCCTATTCTTCGGAAGTGAAGCTAGCACTTCTTTACTATTAGAAACGAAATTTCTGATAAAGAATTTCGCCTTGTCGTGAATTTCCATAACGTCTTTGATCGTTTGCGTTGCCTCTTGAGGCGTGTCGAAACTATCAATATAATCATCAACGTAATGCTGTTTTATTATTGCCTTTACCGCCTTGGGTTTTGTTTCGGCGTATAGACTGGCGTTGTAGTTCTTAACAGCTTGCGCGCAGGCTGGAGAGCTGGTAGATCCGAAGATCATAACCTGCATGACGTACACGTCAGGCTCTCGGCTGTCGTCACAATCACGATATAAGAAGCATTGCTTCTTCTGGTCCTCTAGACTAATTCCCACCTGACTAAACATTTCCTGCACATCTCCAGCGGATGCGATAGCCCCTTCCCGGAAATTAGTGGTGACGCCAAACAAAGAGGTTGTAGCGTCGGGACCCGCTAACAACGCGTCATTTAGAGAAATGCCCCAAGACTTTGCGGCCGCATCGAACACCAAGCGTGGCTTAGGAGGTGTTTTATTTTTATTTACCACGATAAAGGTTGGGAGATAAAATATCTCTCCAGCCCATTCCTCCTTTTCCTTTGGTGTTAATTTGCGCGCGTAGCCCTTGGTTACATAATCCGCAATCGTGTTGTTTGTCCAGTTCTTCAGTTCTGGATCTTTTTTCAATTTCGCTTCCAAATTTTGGAGCCTCTTATAAGCTTGTATGTAACTCTCTGGTAGATGCGTATCATCCTCTTTCCAGAGTAACCCGACTTCGTATTTTTCCCCTGTATATTTTAGGGTCTTATTTATTATCTCCTTGGCTCTAATTTCATTCTTGGTCTCAGGAAGTTTTTCTGGAATTTTGACTCCAAAGTCCTCCACTGAAAAATATCGTTGCATTAGATCATTCATTTTGTCATCTTCCTGAATGACCATTAAATGTTCTGCTTGTGCGGTATGTTTGATATTACCAAATATCAACCAGCCAAGCTTAGTTTTGATTGCGATGGGTTCATTCACTCCCATCGCTCGTCTTTCTAACGGATATAATAAATGGCTATGATTTAGCCCAATAAGTAATTTTGGCTGTGCATTCTTATAATTCTTTATTGGTAAATTGGCCAAGAACGGATATTTGTCTGCCAAATTATCGTAGTTCACGGTTTGAACCGGTAAGTGAAGATTACTTGCGGTTCTGACGTTTGTCAACGTGAATTCATTATCGGAATTGCCTTTAATTTTTAATTTGACCCTCCTGCTAGTTTTCTCTTCCCTAGACACATTCTGGGTCCATTTTATTTTGAGTGGATCACGTACTCCTTCTAACTCAAGTTCCTCAGCAACCCCTTCATCTATTAAAGTTAAGGAGGATCCTGGGTCTAGGAAGGCGTAGGTTTCCACCTCGCAATTCTTATTTTTAAGTGTTACCGGAATGATCTGGTAAAACACTTGTGCCCTTTGCTCCTCGTGTAAGTTTGAAGTTTCGGGTCGTGGTTCGGTTGGCTCGCCGGAGGCTGTTATCTGTCTTCTTTCCGGTCTGCTACCTTGATTATGAATATCCCTTGGGATATGTAGTAGCCTATGATGGTGCTCGTTGCATCCATTTATGCCACAGTTTCTTTGAAAATTACAGTTTCCTTTGTGTCTGAACAGACACAATGGACATACTCGCAATTTAAGTATTTCCTGTCGTCTGTTTTGTACAGACATTTTTCCAAATTTTTGGCACTCTCTTAGTCTATGTGTTCCGTTACACATATAACAACGTACGTTGTTTTCTGAGTGCACATTGACTCTATTCCTTTTTTCGATCGGAGCTCTATTAGAATTATAGAGCTCACGATGAATGTCGGCCTTAGGCTTTAGCCATTTAGCCAAATCTTTAAGGGAGGGTACTGAATTGCCTTGTTTGGCATTAGATTCTACTACCTCCAACCATTTTATCTGGGTGTCGCAAGACATCTTGCTTACCAGTTCCTCAACTAAGCGAGGATCATTTGAGTATGCCATCTGATTGGAGGCGGTTAAATGCGCTATCAAATTTTCTAGACCATTCGATATCTCGACTATCGCTAAGTGGCCTCCTGTTCTAATACGCTCGAGATCGTCTCGCAGCTCCTTATAGACCCGTTTTGACTGTCCAAATTGTTTTTCGAGTCGTTCCATTATTTGCGGTACGTTTGCTTGATCAAGCATCATGGACTGTACCGCCTTAGCCGCTGGGCCCCCTAGTGCCTTTTGCAGCCGTATCAAATTTTCCAAACTGGTATATTTCCCCTGCTCGGTCGTGGCCTCGAACATTTTCTTAAATGCTGGCCACTCTCGAGCGTTCCCAGAGAACTGGGGCAGACTCATTTCTTGCCGTTTTAAATACATAGCTACGGAATCGTCGTCCGCAGCTGTCTCTTTTCTTACGAGTTCGTTTTCAAGCTTGACTTTATTCAGCTGGATCGCCTGAGCGATGTCCAGCAATACGTCTCGCTTGTCCTTTTCTTCCTTATGTTTAGATTCAAGCTCACGTTTGTAGTGCGCTAGCTCCGTCTCCATAGACGTCGCGTGAATCTCGGAGGATTTCTGTGCCTTTGCACGTGCCTCCAGCTCTAAAGCTATATTTGCTAATTTATTCTTCATCTGAATAAGTTCGTCGGCTTGCGCCTTCTTAATACTTTCATCCATGCGGCATTTCGCACACGACCAAGGTTCTTTTTTATCAGGTAGACAGGTGAGTTCCACGCATCCATAGTGGAACCACCTATCACATTGGTCACAAGCGACCATATCTTGCACCTCGTCCTTACGAGTGCATAGGCGACAATGGCCGAGCACATTGTCTACAAAATTCATTGCTATTTTGTTTGTGTTTCTTTCTTTTTAATGACTTTTCTTTCTTACACCCTTTCTTTCTATCTCACTAGAGATTTTATATCGGTTTTACGTGCACCCTTCTGTTGCTCAAGTGAGCCTGTTTTTCTTATTTTCCGTTTCTCTTTTAACGAGTACGTTGACTCGTTATGCAATAAACGTTTCGGGTTTATGACCCGCCTGGCGGATTTCTTACAGGGAATCGATGGGTTCGTTGACCCGTTTTTATTCTCCTTCCCCTTAGAACTTCGTAGGCTAATTGCCTGTTTAATTTTCCTCGTGATCGTGTTCTCTAACGAGGTGTATTTTGTTTATTTCCTGCTCAGGAGCTGGAACCCTTGGGAACTTGTCCCGAATAGTCACTATTGACTTCCTCTTGCCCCGGATTAAACCGCAGACCTGTGCAGGATTTCCAACTCAGGAGCTGGAAATCCGCTAAAACTATCTCGGATTACACCGTAGATGTTTTACTATGGCATTCACGAACCTTTTGTTCGGAATCCTTCCTGTGAGTCCCTCCTATGTGGACTCCCGACTTTCACGGTGGGTCCCTGATAATTATTCTCGAATTTTTCCTATATAAATTCCGATAATTATCTCCCGTATTCCTGTGGGTTCTGACAAATACCTCCCGAACTTCTTGGGACTGATAAATATCCCCACCAGCCTTCCTTACGAAGGTTGCCCTACCTACTGTCGGGCCCGGCCTACTTATGTAGGCACTGTTTCGAAACTCCCGGCTTACGCCGTTGCAGACGTTTCTTCCTTGGGCGTTCGCGTACCTTCCGTGCGGAACCCCGTCTTACTGGAACCTATCCCGGATTAACACCGTGGACGTTCCTAAACGAATTGTGTTTTTGGGTTTTTAGGCCCCTTATAGTCCGGAGACTGCTGTTATGTTTGGGTTTTTAGGCCCCTTATAGTCCGGAGACTGATTCAATTCACACTTTATCTTAAACACTTCACTTTAGCACTTGATTAGTTGGGTCCTAATTGGCAGGGTGTTATTGATTTGTTACTTATTAATTAGGAAAAGAATAATTACTTACCTGATGACCCTGCCGGTGCTAGAGTCTCCTTATTTCACTTAAGCCCGTAGGCTTTCACTTTACTATTAGACTTTCTTCCGGTGTCGGAACACCTACACTGTGAGTTCTTATAGCACTATTGCTCCTCTCTGGAGCCACCATATGTTCGCGACGCGCGTGTCACGTTCATCAGACGAAGCCGAAGGGGCTTCGTCCTTTATTATTATTTTTCGAGAGGAACTCGCAATCCGCGAAGGATCACGCGGCGAACTTTCGGCGTGCGGTTATTCACAGACCAGACCGGAGGAAGGGGTTCGAATGCCTCACGGAGGATCCTAATCGAATTGGTAGGTTTCGACTGGCTTCGAGCTCGTCGTTCCAACAGCAGGAACCGATACCACTTGAAGCGAGATTCGCCTACTTTCGAACAGGATTCCTTAGGACTTGGCTGAGTGCTCTACGGTTGGGATATGGTTGGACGGTAGCTGCCCAGCTCAGATGGGGGCAGTAGCGCGATTCCAACAGATACACCAGCGGTAAACCTGATCAGCCTAGTCGGGGAGTGCCCAAACTCTGAAACGGGTTCCGACCAATAAAGGTGCTCGGCCGGTACTTGCCCAGCTCAGATGGGGGCAGTAGCGTCGATTCCGAGGAAACTCTTATTGGAAACGGATTACCGCGAGAGAGTTTGATAGGCTGGAGGCGAAGAGTGTTATTGAGGTGATATGTAGGAGTAAGGGTGGACCTGGCGACAAGTCCGTACACTTGGATAGGATAGTGAAAACTGAATATATTTTGGTTGTATCAAAACGCTTTTATAGCGTCCCTTAGACCTAAGTTTTGGGCGTCGGTGCCCACGTACGCATGTGCGTCTATCTTCCCGCACAGGGGTTCTAGACGCACTTTCTTCCTAATTCTAGATTTCCCTTGGTCACGCATCCTAGTAGGGGAACGTTTTCATTTTTAACTTTTATGACCCAAGTTCTCGCGCCTCGCTGGTGCATGTAAATTACTTTAAATCAATCCGCACCAGGCTTCCTGTTTACATTGGCCCGCTCCCCAGATCTAGCCTATAGCTTGGATGCGTACGCATGCATCGCTGCCTATCTAGGCCTAAGTGCATTTTTCCATTGATTTTGCTCTCTGCGGTGGAACCGTCGCTAGCTCGGTTTTATTGCCCTTTGTGTTTTTGGAAGGATGCCGAACGCAAGATTGTCCCTTGGGACGATTTCATTGCTTTCTATTAATGCTTCAACTATCCTTCCCAAGACTGGTTCTATTACGATAATTCGTTTATCTTGGCGTTGTTACGCATCTTTTTAGGGAACCAGATTTTATTACCTTTGCGCCAGGCTCGCATTGCCGGGCGCACCGAGCTCCATGCGACCGATTCATTACCATTCCATTCACATAGCACGCGGACTGCCTTGGCATCGAGCGTCTAATACACCGCAGCGCTGCACGCATTGCAGGGCTGCATATGGTTCACCGTGGAGCGAAGAAAGTGGAAAGTAAATGCGTACTGATTCTATATGCGTCAGCCAGATCTGGCGGTGTGGCATGTTTACTTCTCGTTTACGAGGCGTGAGTTAGGGTAGGTTTGGTCTTGACTTTGTGCTTCTTGCACCTCTCTTAGACAAATTTCTTGCTTTCGCTTATTTCCCGTACGAGGGCGGTGACCTATCGTGGGAACTTGAAAATGCATAATGAATTGCGATATTTTACGTTGCATCTGCAACAAGGTATTGACATTATTTTCGTGGGAGCAACCTTTGATTTGGCAGCAACAATCGTTACATCAATGCCGTCTTTGCTTACTGTTCTCATATATATAACAGTAGCGAAAGCGTTCAGTGAGGCGTCGCAAAAAACATGAAGTTCTCGACGTATCACGCCTTTAAAATAAGAGTAACATCTTGGGATTTTTATCTTAGATAAGGAAGATCCAGGTTTGCCAAATCTTATTTATGTCATCGGGAATTTTATCATCCCAGTCTATACCACGTCGCCATAAATCTTGCATTATTATTTTAGATTCGATTGTTATATGTGCGATTAACCCAAGAGGATCATACACACTCATAATAAAAGACAACACTTGTCTTTTTGTCGGCTCCAACATTACTAAATTGGGAATGTTGATTTTAAATGTAAGTTTATCGTTTTGCGTGTCCCAATACATACCCAGGACCTTTTCATATACATTTTCGTTATCATCCAGTTTCACTTCCTTTATTGGAGAGATTCTATCATTTGGTAATTGCTTCAAGCAGGACTTCGAATTTGATATAAAATTCCTTATTCGGAAGTTAGCTTTAGGTCTTTCATTTATGAATTGTTTAGCAGTTTCATTCTTGACAAATTGCATACAAGCTGGTGAGCAAGTAGCTCCAAAGGTCATTACTTGCATTTCATAGATGTCCAATCTTGTATTAGGTTGCTTTCGAGATACCATTCTTTGTGATTCTCGATCTTCTTTTCTGATTTTCACCTGATGGAAGGCCTCCTGAATATCCCCGGTTATTGCTATTGGACCTTCTCTAAATCTCATCTTTATATCAAGAGCTGACTCTGTCATGTCAGGTCCTGCTAATAATTGTGAATTTAAAGAAACTCCATCAATCTTAGTTGCCGCATCAAATACCATTCTTGGTTTAGGCGGTTGTTTACTTTGGTTGATAGTTATAAAATGAGGTATGTAAAAGGTTCTCGCAGTCTCAATCATATACTCATCAGGACTTAGCTTTTTAAGATATCCTTTCCTTACATACTCATCAATTTGTGTACTATACCATTCTTTTAAAGAAGAATCCTTCTCTAATTTCTTTTCTAATAACAGAAAGCGATTCAGAGCCGTAGAAAAACTATTTGGAAATTCGACCTTATCATTTTTCCACAAGAGACCGATTTCGTAACCCTTATCAGTTGGTTTCCATGTTTCTTGCATAATTTTTAGAGCGCGTTCGTCTAATTTTGATATTAATTCGCTCTGAGGTACCTTTACGCCAAAGGCTTCTGTAGAGAAGTAATCTGCCATTATCTCCTTCATTGTTTTTTCTTCTTCATTCACCTCATTCATTACAAACACATGATTTTTGTTTTCGGTGTTATTTCGGCTGGTACCGAATATAACCCATCCCAACTTTGTTTTCTTGGCAATAGGTTCAGAAAATCCACGCGATCTTTCTTCAATACCCTTAAAGAGATATGCATGTGGTAATCCTAATAATATCGTTGGGACTGCCTTATCGTAAGATTGCAGTTCTATTCCCTTTAGATATGGGAACTGTTCTTGTATTTGTTTTGAATCAATAGATTGCATGGGTAAAGCCAGTTCATTAATTGTACGTAAATCCTTAAGCAAAAACGATTTCTCGTTTTCACCTTTGATATGGACTTGAACGGTCATACTCTTAGTTTCTTCTTGGACCTCTCCGTTTGTCCAAGCTATAGTCATAGGCTTATTAAATCCTGAAATATTCAATCGTTCAACTACGCTATTATGAATTAAGCTTACCGATGAACCTGAATCGAAAAATACGTGAGTTTTTAAACTGTCTTTTCCGTTGTTCAAAGTAACAGGCAAAATTTGATAATACACCATGTTGTGTTTTTGTACGTGACAGTTTACTTTGTCAGACGCAATAGTGGTTTCAGAACTTTTTCTTAAATTTTCTTTTTTATCAGTTCTTGGATGTAGCAATCGATTATGTTTACTGGTACATCCGTCAATATTGCATGGTCGTGCTACTCTACAATCCTTTAATAGATGATTTGGATTGCAACATGAAAAACAAAGTTTCTTCTTCATTATAAACTGTCTTCTTTCTTCGGAAGACAGTCCTCTAAATTCATTGCATCCTGTTAATCGGTGATTTTGTCCACACTTAAGGCACTTAGGATACCCTGTACTGTGGTAGTTCACTCTATCGGGTCTTTCCAATCTGGAAAACTTTTCATTTTTAATCCCCTTATCAGCTATCAACATTGTAGCCAGTTTTTCTTGGGGCTTTAACCATTCATAGAAATCACTTAGCGTTGGAGCAATAAATGGATTTAATATAGTTGACAATGTCTTATTTTCATTTACATGCATCAACCATTGCAAAATTCACCATCGTTTTAGGATTTTCAAAACGAGGAATTTTAAGTGCAAGGACATCTTGCAATAACCCAGAGTAAACCAACTCAACACTTCCGAATTGGTCATCAAGTTTGTGCATGATCAATTCTATGTTTTCTGAATCTAGGAGAAGTGAATTGACTGCCCGCAATGCATCTCCTTTTAAACTTCTTTGTAGACAGTGTAAATTTTCGAAGTCCGAAAAATTTCCCTATTGTGTTGTTTCAAAGTAAGTTTTTTTAAATTTAGGCCAAGCCTTGTAATTGCCATCAAAGTATGGCAAATCCAATAATGATTGCCTTAAGATATATTTTTCGGTTGCTGATTTAGCATTAACGTTGATACCATTGATTTTGTTTATTATTGCCTCAAAAGCCTCTACCTGGCTATCCATTGTAGTTTTATTATCTTTGATATTTTTTAGAACTTTAATTTGTTCTTCCTGTGAAACCGGAAGGGCTCTAAACTTAGTGCATTTTACACATGCCAAGGCTCAGTTCCCAAGGCTCAGTTTTCTTAGGTGAGTGATCTAAACCTACACATAACAAGTGGATCCAGCGATCACAATCGTCGCAGGCCACCATGTTATCACTGTCGTCTTTTCCTTGACAAAGAAGACAGTGCCCATTTTTATTTACTACAAATTTTTCACTCATGTTTACAAATTTACTAATTTTTTTTCTTTTACTCACACTTGATGTGGTCGTTGATGATCTTCAGGGTTGGCGTATAGCTTTTGTGATATATCGGCCTCCGGCCGGGGAAAGCTGGATTCTGATGCAGCTATGATGATGATGATGATGATGCTGGCTCTCTTCAGGTCGCTAGCTGTCTTCTTGTTGTTAAACTGCTCACTTAGTTTAATTCTTTGTGGCGTAGTGTAGTGTGAATTTGCTCATATGCTGCCGAAACAACCTTTCTTTGGCAGTACCACGCCACAAGATCACTGGAAACGCCTTTCTGACACAATATTCTCCCTTAGGAAATGGTTCCTTGAGCCACTTTTTGTAGGCCTTTCCTATCTTCAACTTTTCCACTTGAATGTCGATCTCTCTAAAATATTCGACTAGTTCATTAATTTCCTTCAGAACATCTGTTGCTCACGGGATCGTATTGGGATTGGGTTTTTGTTTTGGTCAGGAGTTGGGGATACTAGGTTGGTGATTTGCACCCGTGAGGGTCTTTTGGTTCCCGTTGCGAGAATCGTTTAGGGTTACGATTCAAACGGTTGCCAAGCCGATGCGAAGGTAATCGGCTCACGTGTGCTAGGATGGGGAGGTTTTGTGAGCAGAGTTTTCCTTCTTCAAGGATACGTGAAGATCCAAGTTAACCAGATCTCTTCAATCCAGACTGCTGGCCAGTTGCCACAATCTGTAATTGATTCCAATTGGTTGGGTTCCACCTAAAGAGAGTCCGGTATCACTTACCAAATTTAGTTGGTGGCGAGTTAAGGGGCTTCCGGATACAATCTTTCGGCTGGATTGCTAACCAATTCAGACTCCAGACCTGATATAACTTACCGATTGGGTTTCGGATGAATGAGCTGCTTCAACGAATAGTCAAATAACACACTGATTTTATTTCTAAAAAGTTCCCCTTATATAGCGGGTCGGGGCGTTGGTACATCGTGCGCATGTGCGCTTTGCTGCTATGCAAGGGTCTAATTCACCTACGCTCAAGTCCCTACGTACAAGTCCTATGGCCTTCAATGCATCGCCTAAGTGACGATATGGTTTTATTCACGTCCCGAATTTTATTACCTTTCTTCTATTTTCGGGAGTCGGGCGATGCGTATGATCATCCCGCGCTACAATTCTTAAACAATTTACTTCTTAAAGTAGACGCGGGTCTTACCTCTTGCAGGTAATTTACTGAACCTTCCCTAACATCTTCCAGCTGGTTCTATAAATGCGCCCTTGCTTATTTGGGTATCGTTCTTCTAATACTCGGCCGTACCACCGCGTATCGAATCTTTTACGACCTTTTTATGGGCTAGCGTTCTATCCTCATTTCCCTATCGAGCAGATGCCCTTCGCTCTGCGCACGGTTCAAGTGCACGCCTAGCGCGCTGCATGCTATGATGCCCTTTTAAACGGAGAAGCGGCAGAGAAAGTAAAAGTCTATTCTTATCGGCAGGCATTCGTACTGTGCGTACGGTTGCCTTACTAGGCATGGGCTTGCGGCTTTGCTTGCCGGCGCAAGGCTGAGCAGTACACGTGTGTATCTATGCCGTCCTTTGGCTTGTGCTACCTCGGTCGTAAACATGGATTGACTTTCGTCACCATGCGCCGTTTATTTGGGTGCAGTACCAGCAGGACCTCTTCCGAGCAGCGGCTTGTCTTTGTTTTTCTTTTCTCTTTTGCCCTTTTTTATAAATAATAATTTCCTACCGAAATACTTTCGCTTTCCCTTGCCACTCTCATAAGGTGAATGACCTGGCAGAGGGAGCCGTCCTCTCGATTAGGGAATTTCTAATAATTACGGTGTCGCGTTCGCAACATTCCGGGCCCGGTAAATACCTAGATTTACCTAATAATTTTAATTTGGTCAAATTGAATCCGATAAGCGGCACAGTGTAATGGCCTTGTGGCATTAATTTTGGATGCTTCTTAGCCTTCTTGGCTTGTATAATGTTTGGTGTTTAATTCACACACATAATAGATAATTGTCTTACGCGTATAATGATTATAATTTTGTTTCACACGTAAATATGATTTGTTTCACACATAAAGTAAATATGAATTTGTGAGATTTGCTCAAATAGTTAGAATTAGCTACATAATTGACAATTTGGCCTCTCTCGTAGTATTATATATTTTTTATTGTCTTCTTTTTTCTTTTTTTTTACTGAGAGAGTTATGTCGTAGTACAATATTTAGGTTTGTCAAGTATTATCCTTCTGTGAGGAGATATGAACTTAGATTTTAATAGAATTTAAGTTGTAAATAATTCCATATGTTGAGTAGTAATTAATTATTTCTTCGGCTTTTTTGCCCTAAATATTCTCCTTACTTACGAGTTGTACATTTATGTGTTCTTATAATTTTAAACTGTATTTAACCTGGCAGATTGGCTAATCTGCTCTCGCCGTTGGCTTCTGGATAACTTGTCTTCTCGGTTGGCGGCCGAGATCCTCTGGCTCGTTCTTGCAGTCCCGTGCGGTTGGTTGACCACCCGGCAGTTGTCATCTTCCACGTACATGTCCTTGAATTCTAGCTCATGTTGTATTTCTCGGTTGGCGACCGAGTATTTGTTGTCTTCGGGAGTTTCTGGGCGATCGGCTGATCCCAATTGTCATGTCATCATACGATTACTGTCAACCGGTTGGTTGGGTCTTCCCTTGAACTGGTTGTGATTGCGGGTGATCGGTTGATCCCCGGCCGTGTTGAGCGTCGTCTTCCTTCAGTGGAGAATTTGTATTTCCGGGCGATCGGTTGATCTCGTTGGCTCGTTATCCATGCTTGGCGTTTGTCATTCTCGTGGCTTCCGATTGGTGTTCGAAAGCGTTGTTGTTGTCAGGGAGTTCTGGGTGATCGGTTGATCCCCAGCCGTCATGTCATCTTATGCGTAGGCGTTGGCTTCTGGGCATCTTTTCATGGCTGCTATTGCTGTACTATGATTCGCGGAATCGGAACAGGTTGTGTGATCACCTGGATTTTCATATTCTCCGCCAGCGGCGTTGTGTAGCAGGTTGAGCCTACATGGATCGATCGAACAGACTTCCTTTGGAGAAGGGCTTTCTTTGATATGCGGTATCCAAACTATGGTAGACTCTAAACAGAGTATCTACCAGTGAGGACCGCAGTGAAGAGAGTTTGACTGCTGATCGATAATTGTCCCGTATATTATGAAATATTTGGTTTATATAGCATTTACATGTTCTTGCTTATCCTAGTTAGTCTACATGTAAGAACGAGACGACTGGAGTGCCGATACCCAAAATATGCATCTTTGCCAGGTCTGCATTTTTTGTGACTTGGTGGTCCTACCCGACTGCGCAACATGACACCTTGCGTTGGCACTTCGGTATAGGCCTCACGCGGGGAGAGGAAAGTGGAAATGAAATAACTCTAACGCTGTGGCGCAATCGCCGCATATGGTTGCAATTGCATTCTATGTAATTTGAATCTATGAACTTTGTTCGGATTGAAGTTAATGACTTTGTTTGTTTACGATATGGTTATTGTCGTGGTTATTTGTAGGGATGCACATGACACCTTCCCTTTTTGGGAGAATGGTGTAATGAAATGAAATGAAATGTAACCATTCTAAATTTTGTGACTACTCCAGATGTCTCTATATAAATTTGATTTTGTTTTATAATTATGTTATAATGGTTTTACGACAATTTATTTAACTAACCGAGTTTCGCACTCCTCAGTATAAAACTGGGAACTTTCACCTGTTTCAATTTTCGTTATAATTTTTTTTTTTTTGATTTTCATTTTTTTTTTTTTTGAAACTAGGCTCGGTGGATTCTTTACTAAATTGTCTTACAAATATTTTTTTTTTTGATTATATGAGATATTTAAACTATTAATCTATTTTTATGTACGATTTGATTTTCATTTGTTATTTGGTTTTTAATTATTGCGTTTGGATGTTGAATATCAATTATTGTAAATGGTCCTGTGTATACTGAATCTAATTTTCTACGGTTTTCCTTTTTTAACCATACTTTATCTCCTATTTGAATTTCTATTGGATTTGAATATTCTGCTTGATTTGATATTCTTTTCTCTTTTGTTTTGTCTAATAACATTTTTGCTCTTTGATTTGCTATTTGTAATTTGTATTTTAGTTCTTTAAAGTATGCTTCGTAATTGTAGATTGGATCAATTTCAGTTCCTAGTTTTAGTTTTGTTGGATAGTTTGCTTGTGTACCAAAGATAAGTTCAAAAGGTGTGAAAGTATGTTCTGTATGTGGCGTTGTATTGTAAAAGAAAGTGAAAAATGGTAACCATGAGTCCCAATCATCATGTTGCTCATTGATGAATTGCCTAAGGTATTCATTCAAACAACGATGACTTCGCTCGAGAGCTCCTATGGTTTCTGGATGATAAGCTGTTCCAAATTTTTGGTTTATTGAAAGAATAGTACATATTTGCTGGAACACTTCATTTTTATACTCAGTGCCCATATCTGATTTGATTGCTATAGGACAACCATAGATTAAAATGAAATTTTCAACGAATGCTTTTGCTAAAGTATTAGCTTGCTTATCTACTAATGGTATTGCTATAATATACTTCGTTAAGTCACATTGTATTGTCAATGCGTAACGATTTCCTTTCGTTGATCTCGTTATTGGGCCAACGGTATCCATTGAAATTAATTCAAATGGTTTTGCTGGTGTTGTAGTTTTTTCGAATATTTCTTTAGTCTTGATTCTGTGTTTATTTTGTCTACATGAAATACAGTTTTTAACATATTTGCTTATACTGTCTTTCATATTAGACCAATGATAATTTCTTCTTAGTTTTTGTAATAATTTGTTAATACCTACGTGTCCTCCCGAAGGGGTATCGTGGTTTTCTTTGATAAGATTATTTATTTCATCTGTATCTTTTATTATCTTTGCTGGTGTGTATAGTATTATTATGACGTCATTTAAAATTTCATTGCATACTTCTTTAAACTGTTCCCGGGAAACATAATTAAATATTGGATCCATTACACTGATCGCAATTTTCTTTATACACATCGTTTTGGCCATATTATTTATCGTTTGTATGCATTTTTCTAAGTAAATAATTCCCTTTTCATGGAATAGTTGCGCTTGAGCAATAATTCCTTTCAGGTTTTTATTTTTGATTATAATGTTTAAATGGTCGAGTTTTGGTTCAAATATAACTTTCTGTAAATTGAAAGCATCAATATTGTTAATTGAATCATAAGCTTTAAGTTGATCAATCTTAGTGGCTTTAGATTCGTTAACTGGGGTTTGTGTCATTTTTCGAGTTTTAGATCTTGTCTGCATTGGTAAAATTGACATGTTTTTAAGAACTTCAGAATCGATAATGACACGGGAGAGAGCGTCGGGCCCAACATTGTCTTTTCCTTTAACGTGTTCGATATCGAAATTGAATTCCTCTAAATCTAGTCGCATTCTAGTCAATTTTGACGAGGGATCCTTCATAGAGAAGAGATGTACAAGGGGGTTGTGGTCTGTCTTCACTGTAAATTTCCGTCCATAGAGATAAGGTCTAAAGTGCGATATTGCCCAGTGTATTGCTGTAAGTTCTTGTTCTATTGTCGATTTGTTACTTTCTCCTTTCGTAAATTTCTTGCTGGCATAAGCTATGGGTAGTCTAATGCCGTCGTAATCCTGTTCTAGTACAGCACCGCAAGCTAGTTTTGAAGCATCTGTACTAAGAATAAAAGGTTTTCTAAAATCTGGGAATTGAAGTATTTTAGGGCTAAGAAGTTCATTTTTCAAAGTTTCGAAAGACTGTTGGCATTCTTGTGACCAGTCAAATTTAGCCTTTTTATGAAGTAAAGCGTTAAGTGGAGCTGCTTTGTCTGAAAAGTATGGAATAAATCTTCGATAGTAATTACAAAATGCGACAAATCTTCTGACGTCATCTGCATTTTGTGGTTGTGGATAATTGAGTATGGTTGAGTATTTAGTTTTATCGGGTTGAATGCCTTGAGCTGAAATGTGGTGACCTAAATATGTGACGTCTGCACAAAAGAATTTACATTTGGCTGGATTTAATTTGAGGTTGTGTTTTCTTAGATTTTGAAAAACTTTTTCTAGATTGTTTAAATGATGGTTGATAGAACATCCGACGATAATTATATCATCGATGTATAAGAATGCACATTCTGGCGGTAGTCCACTAAGGGCTATCGTCATCATGCGTTGAAAACTGTTGGGTGAAATATTTAGTCCAAAAGGTAGTCGGTTGAACTCGTAATGACCAGAGTTCGTAGAGAAAGCTGTGTATTGTTTTGAGTTTTCCTCTAACTCGATTTGATGAAATCCTGACATTAGATCGAGCGTTGAAAAATATTTAGCTCGACCTAGTTGGTCAAGGATATCGTCAATTCGCGGTAGTGGGAACTTGTCTGCTATTACTTTTTTATTTAGTTGTCTGAAATCTACTACGAGACGCCATTTTTTGTCATTGTCAGTGGATTTCTTGGGGACTAGCAATACTGGGGAATTGTAAGGAGATGTTGAATGTTGGATTATTTTTTCGTCTAGCATTTTTGTCACATGCTTGTCTATTTCTGTCTTATGAACTTCTGGTATTCTGTAATTTTTGATATATACTGGATTTGGGTCATTTAAATGTATATTTTGTTTATAAAAATTGTTACAAGTCAGGATGTCAGTTTGAAGCGCAAATAGGTCGTTGTATTTTGTACATAAGTCTTTTAATTTGTCTTTTACGTAGTATGGTGTATTTGTCAAATCTAGTTCCGCTAAACATTTTTCTTGTCTGTTCTTTTGGTTTGTTTGGTTGAATTGAAATACATTGTAATTTTGTAGAGGTTGTATTAGGTCATGGAAATTTTTCCGAATTTTAACTGTATGGTTTGTTGTGTTAATTAATCTGATCAATGAATTGTTTGAATTTATTATTGAGTTTGCTCAGAATACTCCAGGTTGGATTTCTTTAGATGTGATTACGTAGTCTTGATGAGGGTTTTGTATGGTAATTTGTCTATAAACTTCGCAACGTGGTGGTATCAGTGTATCACCGTTTAAATTATCTTGGATTGGAATTTCAATTAATTTGGAATTTATGAAGCTGGATAAAGTCCATGTGTCATAGTCAATTACACAACGAAATTTAGTCAGAAAATCTCTTCCTAAAATTCCGTCTGTGGGTATTGGTAAGTTTTCGGGTATAATGTGGAATTGATGTGAAACATTGCATTCATAGGGTAAATGTAAAGGAACGTTGATCGTTCCGAGTGTATCAATGGCTTGATGTTGTATTCCAGTAATCGAACAAATTTGTTGAGTGTCAATGTGTATCGCCTGCTTCAATTTTGTGGGTTTCAACACTGAAATTTCAGCTCCTGAATCTACGAGAAAAGTACATTCGGAGTGTGATGATTCAGTTTTCAAAATCACAAAATTGGAAAACGCAGTCGTGATATTAAAAATACCTTTTATTGTCTTGGATGTTGCATGTTTGCTAAAGCTATTTGGAATTGTTGTTGTTGTTGTTGAGGCTGCTGTCGAGGTGATTGCTGCTGAGTTGCAATCGGCATGATTTGTTGGCCCCCAACTTCTGGTTGGGGGACCTGCGGGTTTTCCGAGATGTAGTAATAAACACCTCGGCTTCCAGGTCCCGAATTGTTATAAAACCCTCTTCCTCTGTTATTGAATCGAGGGAAATTTCCGCGATTACTTTGAAAATTTTGGAAATTTCCTCTGTTTTGGTGGAAATTTCCTCGGTGATTTTGGAAATTTCCGCGATGATTTTGGGAATTACCACGGTAATTTTGGAAATTTCCGCGGTTGGATTGGTAATTTCCACGGTTGTTTTGGTAGTTATTATTATTATAGTTATTGGAGGAACCACGTCCTCTTTGGAAATTTCTGCTTTGAATCGAAAAAACATTAGCAGTGTTGGTTTGTTTCTCGGCTTCGTTTTCGGACGCCTTTTCTACTGCCTTGGACAAGGTAGCAAACTGTCCTGCTTTAAGCAATAACTTTGTTTCCTCGTTTTTTACACCACTTATTAGTGCTTTGATGCCGGTACATGTGGCAAGTTTAGAGGCTGTCTCTAGTGGGACATTTTCCTCTATATACGCTCGTTCAAGATCAAGCGTGAGTTTCTCGATTTCTTCAGTAAATTTTCCGAAATTTTCTTTCTGTTTAATTGCGCCCAATTTCGCAATAATAGTATTTGGTGCTGTTGAATGACTGCACTTAAGTTTTAGCTTATTAATTATTTCATCAATGCTTTCGGGATTTTCCGTTACTGCAGCGCGAGCTTTGCCTTCCAGTTTTGAAAGAATAGTCTGTATGGCTACTGCTTTATTGTTTTCGTTTACTAATGCTTTGCATGCATTAAGCGCTGACAATACATTAGCTAATTTATTTTGTGTACCATCAAATGTTGGAACTAAGGTTGAAATAACCTTTATTATTTCTAATATAGACGCCATTTTTACAGGTTTTGATACTTTTATACAAAATAAAACGCAGTGTACTGCGGCTTTGAATTTGAAGTTATCTTTGATATTTTTCAATTTGAATGTGATCAATTCCTTCAGATCATTATATAATTGTCGGCTTAATTTAATGTTAAATTCTAATTTAGTGCCATCTAAATAGCTTTCATTTTTGACTTGTAAATCTACGATTAATTTGTAAGTTTTTTCTACCAAATTTAATTTATTTGCTAGCGTAACCCTTTTGTATGTTCTATTTGGGTTTTTGTCAAAATAATTTTTTACGTGTATCAATTCTTTGATTTTTCGTCAATGATTTGGTCCATACCTTTATTAATTCATCATCGTGTTGTCCTGGTTGAGATCATCATCGTGCTGTCCTTGGTGAGATCATCTTTTTGTTGTCTTCGTTGAGATCGTATTCTTGTTGTTCTCGTTGAGATCATCTTCATGTTGTATTTCAGGATCATATTGAACACTATTTCTTCCGGTGAGTGTTGTTTTTAAACCTCACTTCGCGCACTGTTTTGCTTGATGCAAGTTTTTCTTCTTTACTACGTTTTACTCAGTCAAAAGTCACTAGACCGTTCTTATGAATACGGTAGTTTTTGTACTTTTCTCATGTACACTATTGTTGGATTAGTGCAACATTTGTCTGGGTTGCACAAGCCATTTTCATGTTTCCAACGTGCTATTTTTTCGACCATATAGTCTTTTTCCGCTTGGGCTATTATTTCTGCCCAGAACTCCTTTGCTTCTGTGGGGGTCAATTTTTCTGCACTCATTTTTACTTCACTTTTTCGACACTATATGTTCAGTTTATTGATTGTTTTAAAGTCTCATTAATAGACGTAGCCTAGTATTTGTCCTCCAATCTGTTGTTGAACAGCTTCACTGTGCGTGAGGATTCTTTTACTGGTCGACACTAATAGATGCCCATTCGTTTTTGGTAGCATTTTCCTTGCCCACACAAGAAGGTGCTTTTTCTTGGCATGGATAAAACGTGGTAAAACTTCAATTTTAGTGACCGTTGATGAAACTTTTACTAAGAATGAACTACTGAATTTTTTTACTATTACTAATGTTTTTGTTGATTCAAGTTTGTTTATTAGTTCTTTCTTGCACGCGTGATTAGTTTCTATTATTATTGGAACGTTGGTGATATTTGCCTGCTGCAGTCTTTTAAACGTTGTTATTATGGCCTCTTTTGCTGCCATGCTAATTCTGCACGAACGTTTTGTTTTTCAATTTAGTTGTTCACTTTTCTTCTGTTTTAACAACTTCACTATGTTCATCTTCTTTACACAACTGCTGCATTCAGCCGGACGGCTGTTGATGCCACCCGTTCGGATTGATTGCGATAGTGATTATTCAGAATTTTCAGCACTCCATATGCTAGAACTACCAATGCAATGGTTGCTAACGCCACCGTTTGAAGTGTATCGTGCGTATTCTCATTGGACGTAATAATCTCGTCCGCACTGAACCATCCCATGGCTTACACTTTTGTATTCGCGACGCACTATTGAACTAAAATGTTACGGTTAGCTTTGCACAGTTTTTGGCACTTTTCACGCTGCGCGTTGCTTTTTGAAACGAACTTTTTTCGCGACGCACTATCACTTTTACAACGGACTTTTGTTATTCGCGACGCAACTTTTGGTCAGTAATTTAACGAGCTGACCCACTGTCACGGTCTGCCATGTAGCAGGTTGAGCCTACATGGATCGATCGAACAGACTTCCTTTGGAGAAGGGCTTTCTTTGATATGCGGTATCCAAACTATGGTAGACTCTAAACAGAGTATCTACCAGTGAGGACCGCAGTGAAGAGAGTTTGACTGCTGATCGATAATTGTCCCGTATATTATGAAATATTTGGTTTATATAGCATTTACATGTTCTTGCTTATCCTAGTTAGTCTACATGTAAGAACGAGACGACTGGAGTGCCGATACCCAAAATATGCATCTTTGCCAGGTCTGCATTTTTTGTGACTTGGTGGTCCTACCCGACTGCGCAACATGACACCTTGCGTTGGCACTTCGGTATAGGCCTCACGCGGGGAGAGGAAAGTGGAAATGAAATAACTCTAACGCTGTGGCGCAATCGCCGCATATGGTTGCAATTGCATTCTATGTAATTTGAATCTATGAACTTTGTTCGGATTGAAGTTAATGACTTTGTTTGTTTACGATATGGTTATTGTCGTGGTTATTTGTAGGGATGCACATGACAGTTGTCTCTATCCGCTCTTCCTGATTTTCGGCCTTGTATAAGTTTTTTGCGTAGTCTTTTTTATATTTCTCAACGTATTTCGATGCGTGAGAAAGGTTGTCATAGAGTCCGAAAAGGAGGCAATTAATTGCCATCCGAAGCCGTATATATCATATAATATACGCCCGTGCATTAGTGTATCTATGATGAATTTGAATAAGCGTCCTATCATGTATAGACCGATTGCTGTGGACGTTATGTTCCCTACCCAGGACGACCAAGAAATTAGCTTGTCCCAGTATTTATTAATTACGTTGTCAATCATCTTTTCTGATACTAATGCTTCGAAATGAAATCCTTGTTTGCTAGGATTTTGCCCTGTTAGCATCTTATGCATTACGTTAGAAGCAATGCGTCGATCTCCCTGATCGTAGATCATCGTTCTCATCTTCTTCAAACTTTCTGCGTCATATATGCCGCTCTTCATTAGATTTGGTAATGGAGTATAATTCCATTTGGTTACGATATCCGTAGTTAACTTTTGTGGGGGTATTGTTTCCCTAATTTTTCCGTCGAAGGTATACCACCTTCCTCGAAATTGGAATTTGGCCGGTAACAATGGTGTACATTCAATCTCAGTACCTCTTAACTGCAAAGTTCTAGTGACCGGCGTTACGAACATTGTTACGTTCCCGTATTTCACAGGTAGTTCTTGATGGCATCTTTCTGATGCGAATGGTTGTACATACACGGGTTTACATTCTAAAACGTGTAGTACTTCTCCGGCAACTACCGCGGAGAATCCGGATCTTTTCATTATGCTATTCACGAACTCGGTAGGATTTATCCTAGCCAAAGTTAGTTTTGTTTCCAATAAAGCTTTATCAAGCTTGCACATTTCGGTCATGACCGTGTTGTAGACATCATCTAATCGTTGTCCAACATAATTTTCGACAAGAGTTATTTTTGAATTAAAATATGTGAATATATCGTGGTTTTTTGCGCCCGATGGCTTTCTAGAGAACGGCGACTTGTACTCTGTCGTTTCGATTATAAATATTCTGGGATGATCCGTTTTATAGCCATTGTATCCGCATATTTTGGCCACATCTTTCGTCCGTATCGAAAATAAATGTGAATCGGATATTGACGTATATACCGCCTTTTGTTTGTCCTGTTGAGCGTCCAAGTTTATGGTCTTATTTACCTTCCCTTCGTAGATAACTTCGAACTCGGTGTCTTCACATCGTTGATTTAGGCTTACGTCCCATGTTGAATAGCCATCCTCGGAGTCTAAACATTTTCCATGCGAGTATGGGCATACTAAGCCATGACGCAGTAATATCTGGTCATTCTCGTTGTCAACGACTGCCATATAATTATATAAGGCAATTTCGTATTCAAAGTATACGAGCGCGTTGATCCATGTATATTCAGGGGTTTTGTAAACTCCTCCGCTACAGGAGCTGGACCAGACACTTCCTATTACTAGTGTCTCCCCTCTTGTTGTTTGATTTCTTTTTAATTGGTGAAGACCTGCGTTCAGCGTTAAGGGAATCGCTCCTGTCATATGTACTCTCCTGCATTCGTCAGGAGTAAAGTCTTTGACTATGTATGAATAGCCCCTCTCGTAGTCCGACGTGTGGGAGTGCATACCGCAATGTCGGATCGATCTCTTTATTATCATTTTGCATTGATATACCATGGCGGTACTCTTTGCATTTCGTTGTAATACCTGTATTGGTACTTCTGTAACGGACAAGTTCTTAACGGACGGCATACATGATTTCATATCCAATAGTGAGTAGCTTGTCATGTTTACATCGGGATTCGCGCAATCATATGCGATTAGTCCCGATGGTTGCTGTCCAAATGCTGCTGCCATGAAGTACATAATCATTAAAATTGTCAAGTACCATGCCGCATGGATCTTAAGAGAGGTTGTTGACTTTTTCGCGGGTCGACTCATATTCATTTTATCGCGCAACTCTTTCACCTTTTCTATGTCGATCTTACGTCTTTTTCCCCATGACTTTAAATTATCTTCAGCTCGTTGCGTTTCTCTCGACATTTTAGGTATTGTCATTATGGATGCTGGATGTTCCATGGCACCCTTTCTTTTTATGTTGTTGGTAATTGTTCTCTGGCCCGTATGAGCATGTTTTGCTTTCTCGGCCCTTATAAATTGTGTTGCTTGCCTCTTTCTTTGGTGGAATTCTCTAGCCGACGTTACTGATTTTTCTATAATTTCATGATGAATATTTATGCAATGCGTCTCGATTTCATCCTCCGGTGCTGGCTTGGGTTCAACTTGATGAACATTTATATAATGCGTCTTGATTGCAGCCTCCGGTGCTGGTTTGGATTTAACGTCCAACACGACTATTTTCGCCGCTGCTCTGGTATATATACCTTGAGCGGTTTTAATTTCAGCGGACCTTACTTGTCCATCCGGAGCTTCGTTTATTTTTGTGACTCTTCCTTTTAGCCAGCTACCTTGAGGAGTTTCTTTGTCGGTTATAATAACCACATCGTCCACCTTTATTGGTTCCACCTTATTAGTCCACTTACTTCGTTTAAGTATCGTGGGTAAATACTCCTTGCGCCACCTATCCCAAAAATACTTGCCATAATGTTGTACACGTCTATAGTGTTCCTTGCTCAACGTGTTCGCTGTTGGGGAAAATGGTGGTACGTATTCACCAGCCCTTCCTATTAGGAAATGGAATGGCGTTAACGGTTCATCGTCAATACTTTCTACTGGGATGTGGGTTAATGGTCGCGAATTCAAAATAAATTCTGCCTGAATTAGAGCTGAACGTAATTCTTCAGCCGAAGCATTGTGATGGTATCTCGCCTTTGGCATTGCATAGAGGCATTTCTTTATTATTTGGATTAGACGTTCCCATGCTCCTCCGAAATGCGGTGCTACCGGAGGATTGAATGACCATTTGATATCCATTTCCGCGGCCTTTTCTGCTCCCATTGATCTGTTAATTTCATTTACGGCGGCCTTCATTTCTCGTTCCGCGCCGACGAAATTCGTACCGTTATCACTATAAAGGTACTTGACCTTGCCTCTTCTATGTTGAAAGTTTCGGAGGCATACTATGAAAGCGTCAGTATCTAAACGCTCTGCTAACTCAATGTAAACCGCTCTGGTGGTCATACATGTAAATATTACACCCCATCTTTTTTCGGTGGAACGTTTTACCTGCACCTCCAGCGGGCCGAAGTAGTCTACTCCGGTATGTGTGAACGGGTTTGCATATATGCTAAGTCGACATTTTGGGAGTACCGCCATTTGTGGCAATATGGGGCACGCCTTTCGAATTTTACACTTTTGACAAGCGGCCTTTACTTGATGCAACACTTGTCTGGATCTCATGATCCAGAACTTTTGATAAGCTGCCCCTAGGACAACATTATCTCCTTTCATGGTACTTCTCATGATACATTTTCATGATAAGCCTGGTCATGTGATGTTTATATGGCAGAATTATAGGTTGCCTAGCCGATAATGGTATAATATTAGTATTTTGTAAACGGCTGCGTGATATCATTACACCGAACTCATTTAATGCTGGGACCAGCGGACTTACGTCACACTGTTTAGTTAGATCTCCGTTTTTCGACAGATCTTCCATTGCTTGTGTAAAGCCTTCCCATTGGGCCTTACGAATAATCGCTTGTTCCGCAATCTGTTTTATCCTCGTAGGTAATATTTTTGTTGAATTCTCTCTTGTTCTGGTTCCAGTCTGCGAATTTCTTTAATATGCAGACATGTTTAACCAATCTGTCCCAGTCTGAGTAACGATAGTCTTGAATGAACTTTAGTTCTTCTTGGTCGGTGTAATGAACCATTACTGACTTTTTCATTTCCTCTAATGTGTTTCTTTCAAATTTAGAGGTTGGCCATATTGAGTTCCAAAGGAACTCCGGGCCCTTAAACCAGATAGAATTTGTCTTAACCTGCTTGGTTCCTTCGTCAGCAGGGTTGTCTGCAGTCGGCACATAGTGCCATTGGTCCATGGTTGTAATTTCTAGTATCTCGCCAACTCGGTGAGCCACGAATTGTGAGTACTTGCGATGATCCGAGTATATACAAGACAATACGGTTTGGGAGTCAGACCAAAACGATGTCTTAATTGGCTGCTTTCGCAACTCTTGCTGTATTGTTTTTGTTAACCTTGCTCCTACGACTGCTGCTTGCAGCTCTAGCCTAGGTATTGATAGTTTGCGAATAGGTGCTACCCTAGCCTTGGCGACTAATAATCTAACACTCGCAGTCTGTCCAAGGCTATTTAGTCCTCTGACATAGATGGTAGCTGCAAATGCATATTCTGATGCATCAACAAACGTATGCAATTCGAACTGCTTTGCGTGTTGACTGAAAATCCACCTCGGGATTTTCATATTGGTGACCTGCTTCAACATTTCGATCCACTGTTTGAACAAATGGTTCGAAATTTCATAATCCCAGAAGGATGTTTCTTTATGCAGCTCTTGCATTAGTATTTTATCGTGTATGGTAAGATTTGAAATCAACCCCATTGGGTCATAAATACTCATGACTAATGACAGGATTTCGCGTTTAGTAGGTCTTCGTATACCTTTCTTAACGTCTTCGTGCATTCGATCAAATTTTAATTGGTAGCCTATGTAGTCAAAGGCGGTGTTCCAATATACATCCAGCACCTTTTCGTGGGTTGATTCCTTGTCCTCGAATGTTTTAACATTACTTGCTTGAACTCTGTCTTTGGAAGTGCAGCTAATATCGACTTGTCATTTGAGACAAAATTTCTTATAAAGAAACTTGCCTTATTGTGTATTTCGATTACATCTTTTATTATTTTTATAGCCTCTTCGGAGGAGTCGAAGCTATCAATGTAATCATCAACGTAGTGTTGCTTGACTTCCGCTTCAGCTGCCTCTGGCTTTGTTTCGCTGAATAAGCCGGCGTTGTAATGTTTTACAACTTGGGCGCACGCTGAAGAGCATGTGGCGCCGAATATCAACTTGCATTACTTTGGACATTTTCTTATCACCATTTGTGGCACCATTTGGCCACATCAAACTTCACTACTTTTTCACTGAGTTCTCCTTTTTAGGGGTTTGTCATCATCCACTGATATCATAAACTCCGTTTTGACTTTTGTCAAGACTCTCTCTAGACTGTCTCTAGACTGTCTCTAGACTGTGTCTAGACTGTGTCTAGACTGTGTCTAGACTGTGTCTAGACTGTGTGTATTTCTTTATTCCAAACGGTTTTTATGTTTACAATGTGTTGTTCAAATAATCTAGTACTTCACCATTCTAATGAATGGAGAGGGATATGTATCGGAGAGAGTAATCGGTCTCGATCCTAATTGGTTGTTATTTTGCATCTTTCTTTCGTGCGCTCGGAGGGCTTAAGCTCATGCGCGCGAAAGGGAGAATTGTATTGTCGCGTGGGTGAGTTTTCTATTCCGTGGGAATGTTTGTCGTCGGTCGCGTGCTTCGAGTGGATGTCAGCGTTTACGTTTTCGTTCTTTGTCAACCGTTCTGGTTTCTTCATGTGTGGTGGGAATATGATAGGTATGCAGTTAGGATGGTCATAGTCACTTGTTCGTTCTGAGGCAATAAATTAACCTTTCGAAATCTCAAGTGTGAAATGATGATGGTTGTCTTTGGTGTTAGGAAATTGGTTCTGGAAAATGTTGTTTTACAGTGGGAATGGATTGTTGGGTACGTCTCGGATTGCAAACATGCATTTTGTGAATTTGGGTCGATCGGGTCTTAACGTTAATGTCTTTTGAAATTTATTGTCGTGGGATAGTTTTGTCTGGTCATGACTTGGTCGGTTTTGTGGGAACGTAATTTGCATGTCTAATTGAAATTGAAAAAGTTAAGGTTTGTACCTTACAACCCTTTCTTTCAGTTATTTCGGATTTACAGACACTTTAAACTTTCTTTCTTTATCGGAATATTCCCTACGACGTTTCTTCTGGTTCGATCTTTTTTTCTCTCGCACAAGAGTGCTTTGTTGCACCTAAATGTGTGGCACACGTGGGTGCTTAATTTATTAAATGGGGGCGCACTCTTGGTGCATAACTTTGGCCCTGCACAAAGTGCTACTTTTGCACACGTGGGTGCTTGATTAATAAATTGATGCTCAAAGGAGCTTACACAGTTCTCGTTCGTTTGGATCTGCAGCACCAAAGTGCTTGTTCACTATGGCTCACTTAATAACTTGTCAAAAAAAAAATCCTTATTGGGACTTACCTGATACCCTTGCCTTGGGTATTCGTTTTACACTTTTCTTCCGAGCTTTTCTTATATATATATATATATATTTTTTTTTTTAAACTGATAGTTTACTAAAACTGTTTTCTTTTGGCCTGTTCGAACCTTGCACTTGGCCTTTTGTTTATTTCCACGCACTTAGATATAGCTTGACTATATCTTTCTTCTTTAGCTGTACCCTTCCAAAGGGTCACTTTGGTTTGACTAATCTCGCCTGCTGGAAGAGGCGTTTTAATCCAGGCTTGGTAGGCCTTGGAAGATTTTACTTTACTGACCTGACGGTCGATTACACTGAAGCGTTCGGCAAGATAATTAATTTCTTGCATTAAGTCCTTCATGAGGACTTGCTTCAATTTTTCAATTCTACACTTTTAAATTAACTTCTTCACACTGGTCTTTTGGCGCCAGTACACCTTTTTTCGAGTTCACTTTTTTAAACTTTCACTGTAGAGGAAGTATCCTCTCTGGAGCCACCATGTTGCTCACGGGATCGTATTGGGTTTGGGTTTTTGTTTTGGTCAGGAGTTGGGGATACTAGGTTGGTGATTTGCACCCGTGAGGGTCTTTTGGTTCCCGTTGCGAGAATCGTTTAGGGTTACGATTCAAACGGTTGCCAAGCCGATGCGAAGGTAATCGGCTCACGTGTGCTAGGATGGGGAGGTTTTGTGAGCAGAGTTTTCCTTCTTCAAGGATACGTTAAGTTCCAAGTTAACCAGATCTCTTCAATCCAGACTGCTGGCCAGTTGCCACAATCTGTAATTGATTCCAATTGGTTGGGTTCCACCTAAAGAGAGTCCGGTATCACTTGCCAAATTTAGTTGGTGGCGAGTTAAGGGGCTTCCGGATACAATCTTTCGGCTGGATTGATAACCAATTCAGACTCAAGACCTGATATAACTTACAGGTTGGGTTTCAGATGAGTGAGCTGCATCAACGAATAGTCAAATAACACACTGATTTTATTTCTAAAAAGTTCCCATTATATAGCGGGTCGGGGCCCTAGAATTTGGGCGTTGGTACATCGTGCGCATGTGCGCTTTGCTACTATGCAAGGGTCTAATTCACCTACGCTCAAGTCCCTACGTACAAGTCCTATGGCCTTCAATGCATCGCCTAAGAGACGATATGGTTTTATTTACGTCCCGAATTTTATTACCTTTCTTCTATTTTCGGGAGTCGGGCGATGCGTATGATCATCCCGCGCTACAATTCTTAAACAATTTACTTCTTAAAGTAGAAGCGGGCCTTACCTCTTGCAGGTAATTTACTGAACCTTCCCTAACATCTTCTAGCTGGTTCTATAAATGCGCCCTTGCTTATTTAGGTATCGTTCTTCTAATACTCGGCCGTACCACCGCGTATCGATTCTCATTTCCCTATCGAGCAGATGCCCTTCGCTCTACGCACGGTTCAAGTGCACGCCTAGCGCGCTGCATGCTATGATGCCCTTTTAAACGGAGAAGCGGCAGAGAAAGTAAAAGTCTATTCTTATCGGCAGGCATTCGTACTGTGCGTACGGTTGTCTTACTAGACATGGGCTTGCGGCTTTGCTTGCCGGCGCAAGGCTGAGCAGTACACGTGTGTATCTATGCCGTCCTTTGGTTTGTGCTACCTCGGTCGTAAACATGTACGTCCAAGATATTGAACTTCTTTTTTAAAAAAATCGCACTTGTCTAACTGGATCTTTAGATTGGCCTCTTTTAATTTTCTCAACACTTTTATGAGATCTTTCTTGTGTTCCTCCAGGGAGCTTGAAAAAATTATCAAGTCGTCCATATAGACGAGGCAACATTTTCCTAAGAACTCTCTTAAAATGCAATCCATTCGCCGCTGAAAAGTGGCTGGTGCATTTTTCAGTCCAAATGGCATGCGCGTAAATTCATATTTACCGGAATTAACTGAAAATGCTGTCTTTTCGGTGTCTTCGTTGGCAAGTTGGATTTGGTGAAATCCAGATACCAAGTCGATAGTAGAAAAATAGCATGTTTTACCCAGTTTATCTAGGATGTCGGTAATTTTGGGAATAGGATATTTGTCACTAATGGTTTTTTCGTTTAATTTTCGATAGTCTATAACTAGTCGAAATTTTTTCTTCCCAGAAGCGTCACTCTTCTTCGGGACAACCCATATCGGTGAGGTATAGGGCGATATAGATTCCCGTATGATCCCATCTGTAACCGCGGCGGGAGCTCGAAGACCGTTCGGTATGGATAAATTTCCTAAAACCTTCACCACGACCCGTATTACGATATGATAAGAACTATTTCCGTAAGAGGCAAACGAGAGTAAGATGCGCACTGTTTAGAGATTTAGAGCGTATTTTAGATGCCCTGGGTCAGACGTCATCATGATGGCTTGTCTTAGAAATGGAGCGTGACAAAACCAATCGAATGTATCGTCGATTTCAAAACATGCTATTCCTAGTTCGCGTAGAGCGATACGAGCAGTAGTTTTCCCAGATGCATTAGGAGAGAAGAGGATTGTGTTCCATTCCTGTAGCCTTGTGAAGCTTCTTCTCTGTTCTTCGGTAATTGGAAGGTCACGTAACTTCTTCCCATCGGTGGTGTGCTTGTTCGATATACAGTTGAAACACTTACAACCCGAACTGTGACTATACTTCGGTGTGTAACGTTCGGCTGTGATAACTTTTACGGAGAGGCATCCGTACAGGTTCGCGTGGTGAAATAGAATAATCTTTATTCATTAAGGAGACTATTATGGAGCTTAACTCTACACAACTTATTCTAGGGGGAGGTGCTTAACTCAGTATGCAAAAGATGTTCCAAAACATAGTCGACCAATCGCGTACGTTTCCGTATGTGTTGGCGACGAAGGTTACCAAAAGAAGTATGCCAGAAATCTGGGTTATGTTATTGCAACGATCGTGCTGTGTTTGGGACATGGATTCTAGACCACCGGAAAAGAAACATGTGGTAATAATAATTTCGAGTGTGGCAGTTTTTCTGGGACAGCAAGGGCGAAAGGCACTTGCTATTTATTGTTATGGGTTTACAAGTCTGTTTACTATGCTATCAACTTGGAGGGTCCGCGTAAAACAGATCTCCATGGAATTTGAGATGGTTGCATGTTAAACTTTAGCTATTGGAAAAGGTTGTAAGATAATATGCTACAGGAGTTACAAAGTTCATGAATGGGTCCCTAGCCTTACGCTGTAATGAAGCGATAGTATCTTGAAGCGAATTTTGGGTGTCGGTTAGTAGTTTAACCTGAGCAACTAGTTGCTCTTTTGTTATTTCTGATCACTGATGGGGTGGTCATTATGCCCCTGTTGAGTTGAAATTGATTATCGCGTTTCTTTTTCGCGTGTTGTTTGTAATTAGACGCTATGATTGCACTCGCGGTTTTGTTTTTCATTATGTAACGTTTCTTTCGCTTGGAGCGATAAGATTTCTAAGTTCACTTGAGTTTATTTGTTGTAAGCTACAATTCAAGATGAAGATACTTTTCTACTCGAGTTGCGCTTTAATGCTACTAGAAGTTGAAAATCGACGAAATGTTAGATATGCGCTCTTCACTTTTTCGATTTTACCACTAGCACTGTTTTTTTTTCTTGTTAGTCGATCACTTTTGTGATATTTTGGGTAGTTACCCGATGTTAGATATGAGAATTAAAAATTACCTACAGTATCATCAGTTTCATCCCATGATATATATCAAACTAAGTTTCACTTGTAAACCATCTCCGATATCTAACACTGTTTCAGTTACAGCCAGTGTTAAAGTGTTAGTTTTAAAGTTAATATTTATTTGTTGATTATCAAGTACTTTGTTCGATTTAAAAATTGAAATATCTGCACCCGAATCTACAAGCAAGGTGCAAATTGAATTTGCCATACGCACTCCAACTTTAATGAAGTTTGAGGCGCTTATATTCATCGTTAATACTGATCTAAAAAATTTCTTTGTGATTGTTGTTGGTTCGATTGTGGAATTGCTCTAAGAGGCATTCCAGTATTTACTTCACGGTGTGTCGATTGTGGTTGACCAACTGGTTGATCAACGTTTGCTATGTACATCCTGTTTCCACCTTCAAATCGTGGGCGATTATCAAATCGTGATTGATTGTCGTTGTATCGTCCGCGATTATTATAGCCTCCACGATGATATCTTCCACGCTGGGATTGATAGTTATAATTTGTTTGGTTTCTTGGAGTGAAACCTCCTCTAGAATAATTTCTGAAATTTTGGTTTCTGTTGAAACCATTTCCACGGAAATTACCTCTGTTGTATGAATGTTGACGCATATTGGTTGATTTTTTGCGTACATTGAAAATTTGAGAACTGTTTGAACTTTCGTTGCTACATTCTTGTGCTTTTTGCAACGCTTCCTTTATTGTCATGAAATTTCCAGCTTTCAAAATAAGCTTAGTTTCACTGTTTGTTATACCATCTATTAGAGCTTTAACGCCCGCTTTTGTCGTCATTGTTTTTGCTACACCTTCTGGGACTTGTTGCTGTTTCACATAATCCTTTAGTAAATTGGCTGCATCAATAAACGCGTCCAAATTGTCAGCTGTTCCATCGTACGTTTGTACGATGGCCGTAGCTGTTTTCATGTCAAAAGCCATAATGTGTGTTTTTGCTAAATAATTGGACAAAATAATTGCATATACCGTTGATTTAAAGGAAACGGGTTTCATATGTTCGCTTAGTTTTGTTTTTAAGATTAATTGTATTTCACTGAATTCAGCTCTTGTTGCCTTGATGAGAAATTCACAATGTTTGCTGTCTACAAGTTTGTTATTAATATCATTATATAAACTTCTTGAAATGTTTAACTTGTTTTTTATTGTACTTTTCAGATACCTTCGAGAAGGTGCTTTGTTTAAATTTACTCTAATTTTGTGAAGTTGCCCTAAAAGAATTTCAATTTCTTTTTGTATATCATTCATTTACAAGGAAATATAAATGTAAAGGGTAAATAATTACTTATCTTTTCATTTTGTGGTTCTAACGGCGGAGGCGTTCTCCTCAACACACTTTCTCGATGGTGATGCTCATCGGGGTCTCGTTGTCTGTTCGTTGATAGAAACGGCGGAAGCGCACTCTTCAACGCACGTTATAGATGATTTTGCTGGACGGCGGAAGCGCACTCTTCAACGCACGTCATAGATGTTTTGATGCACTTTCACTCAAATTTTTTTTCGTTCTTCATCTTCTGGAGTGCTGACTCCATTTCGAAACTAATTTTGGCTGATTCCCATAGCCTGTCTGCATTTGCTCCTTGAAGAGGAGTATAATTTACTTTATTCAATTGCCTGAACTGTGTTCGGTAAATTTTATGATAAAACTGAACACCAAACTTGTCCATAAATTCAATGGCTTTTAATTGTTCTTCGATTTGAGTTTTTATTTCGTCCCAAGACTCAGACATTTTGGACAGTCATTAATGCTCACTTTAAAAGATAACTCTTCATTTTAACTTTACAGTCACTTTATGTTACACATTAGAGGTTTGCAAATTGTGCAATCTTGCTGCGTTAACTGCTGCACGTTCAGTATTGTTTTTATTGTAATTTGAAAATAACTTGATAGCACCATAACCTAAAGCCACTGCGGCTAAAATGCACAACGCTACAGTTTGCGCAGTCATATGCTGTTCACCGATGCTACTATTTGATGAGGTGGAAATTACCTCGTCTGCACTGAACCAACCCATCACTAATGTTTAATTTGTTCTTCTTGTGAAAATTGAACAGAGTTTTGCACTTTCACTGCGTTCGGACATTCTCAAACTGCTTCACACATGTTTCAATAGTTGTATCATTTTCGGTCCACACTTTTCAACATCACCAAATCACTGCTGCATACTATTTTGATCACTGGAGAAGACTGCAGGCTGCGGCCACTTGGCACGGTCAGCCATGTAATAAGACTTGTGATATCTTCCTTGACATCAACAATCTTGTTTGACGGTTCAATCTCGTCTCTTTATTCCTTTGCATTTCAGTTTACATGTCACTTAAATTCTACACATTTACATTTCTCTACACTTAGGTAGGAGGTGCCTGGAGTTGCTTCTAATCTTTGCTTAACCAATAAGGAATCGATTTGTCAAAGAGAAATCGACGCTAAAGCCAAACGAGAAAGAGAGTTCGGCGCCAACACGTGTAACATGATGCGCTTGGCGCTGGTCGTGCATATTCATGCGCACGCAATAATTTATTGATTGGGTAGAAGTGTCCTGTGTGGGAACTTTGTGTTATGATAGAGAAAGAGTCGTATTACGTTTGGTCTTGTTTTTTTGAAGTGGCAATAACATGGGTCGTTGTTCTACGTTTCCCACGTTACATGAGAAAAAGTGTTTGCAAAAATTTAGCTTGGAGTGGAGGTTTATACTTGTACAACAAAGTCATCAATTATAAACCTTCACGAAGCTAATGGTCAGAAGTATGGGAACATACGATTCAAAAATGAAGGCTTGGTTAATATTTGTAGCATGCATGTTTCGTGTCATTTGCGCTCAACCTAATTTCAAGTCATTGGATATGCTACAACCAAATATGCTACAACATCTAATTCGTTGTCAAGTAGTAAATTTCTAATTTCCTCGTTAATTTTTTCTGATTGTTCAATTTTCTGTAGTAACGTTTCCTTGAGATATTCTCTTTCTTTCGGTGTTTTCTTTAAATTGCTCAAAGTTTTGTTGAGGATCTCGATTTTGTTATCGATTGTTTCCATTAATTATGCATTTGTTTACAACACTAAAATCCTTTTTTGATTATTAAATAAGATCTAAGTTACAATTTAAAATTAAATTAATGCTTCATATGTAATATACAATCATTGATTGTTGTTTGATTTTTTTTTTTACTCACTCATCAACTTTGTCGTTGCTGTACTTTGTTGTTGTTGCTGTTGCGGTACCAGGTGTTAGTCGTCGACTTCTAAACACTTCCTTCGTTTTTCGGTTGACTCGGGTAACCGTTGGTTTCATTATAGTTGAAGTTTTGATTGCTGTTGCTTTTCGCTGCTGCTCCTTTGCTGTTTGGCTGTCTAAAAAAATTTTTCTTCCGACGGATTTATCCGTTTCTGTTCAGCCTTTTTTTCCGCTCTTTTCACGAGCTTTTGTATTGAAGATAAATTGTCTCAATCTTCAGCCCTTGTTAATAGACGTGGGCTATTACTCGTCCACCTAAATTGCATTTCATTGCCTGATGATGTGACATTAACCCTTGATGGGTCGATATTACCACTATGCCTGTAATTGAAGGTAGTTCACTCGCAGCGTATTGCAAATTGTTCTTTGCCTTAAGTATCGTCCTTCCTACGATGACAATATTGCTCACAGTTGTGAAATCAATTTTGTAATAATTGTCTTCCTTGTGCATTAAGAATTCATTTTCTTCCTGTAACAGTTTTAAAAATTGCTTCACTAATTTTGTTTTTATACTCACTTTGGCTGTGGTTTTATTCACTTTGCTTCTTTTTGCAGCCTGTATGAGTTTTACTAATTCGTTACATGCCATTTTATTTTCTTTATAGTTATTATTGGCCAAAAAGTTCTTTACCGCTGCGCGGACACTTCGGTTAAGACTACTATGGACTTGGCCTTCTTTAACGCTTTTTTATTGAAGTAGCGTCGCGCTTCCATCATTAGCGTGATTGCCAACTGTGAAATCACTATTGCTAGCATATACCATAGCAGATTTTCATGGCTACTAAGCACTTCTGAATGTTCATTTTGTTTATTAATGATTTCGATTTGTGTGTCACATGTGATCTGGACTCTTCGTTGCCCATTCCGTAATTTTCAACGCACTTCCTTGTAATTGTTCACTTATTTTGTTCGATTTTCTTCTTTTCGGCGCGTATTGTCACACAGCGTTCACGCTCTTGTTCGTAGAAAGCTCTCTTTTCACTTTTCTTCAAATGTGTCGGCGTCTTTTTTATGACTACTTTGTTATCTATTTTTGGCACGTAAGCGGGAGCACTCGCGTCATCCCAGCACTCGTCTTCCATAATGTCTATCACTTATCTTTTCACTTTTCTTCACTATCAAGCTTCATGGTTCACTCGATTTCTTCACTATTAAGATTCATAGTTCACTAGATTTCTTCACTATCAAGATTCATGGTTCCGTAGATTCCAGGTACATTCTGTCCTGTCACGATCGCCATATTCCATTCCACACTATACATTACTTACGTTTTCAACACTGTCAGTTTTCACATACTTTCACTCGCGTTCACTAAACTTATGCACACGTTGTGACGAGGTGAAAATTACCGACGGGGACTTGCGTCGTGCAAGGATTTGGCTAGGGGACTTCCTAGACCAATTCAACCAAACTGCGGTTGCTGGTGACCAGTGGTAGCACCAGGGGCGCATTGGTTTGGACAAGTTGGGTAAGTAGTATCTAGTAATAGAGCACATTCGTTCCTTGTCGATGCTTGTCGAAAAAGCCTTTATTTCATTCAACTTACAGGGTTTATATAGCCGAAACGGCTTCAGAGTTTACAAAGTTCTTACATTGCATTTTCCTTAAACTAGTGAGTTAAAACGAGAAAGATCGAGACGCCTGGGAAGGTGTTGACAAACATTGAACATTTTGGTTATTTTACATTCTACGCATCCATCGATAATGTTTTGCTATTTGACACTTTTCGTTTCCTTACTGGGTCCGCATACACGAGACCTCTGCTATGTACCGGCGTAGGAAAAATGTTAGAGTCAGCAAGACAAGTGTTTGGGTCGTTCGCATTCATGCAATCGTACCACACATGCTTTCCTGACCTACTTCTCTCCGTTGCATTTCGGTTTGCTTATGGTTCAAAATGAAATGAGTAGTGACGTTAATATTTGTAACATGAATTGTGAATAGTGTTCTGCTAATTTGTTGCATTGGGAAGATGCATAGCACACTGATGTATGATCTTGGGAAAATCTGTTACAGAACAACTGGTATAATTTGATAAAGTATTTGCGGCACTTGCTCTTGATGCACATTTGCTATGGCTTGGCTGACCGTTGGTACAGCTTGAGAAGTCACTTGTTCCTCCTTCAATGATTGTTGAATTTCTGGAAGAGATGGCTGATTTCTTGGCATGGATGATTGATCTCTCACCGCATATTTCTGAGTCCTTGGCTGATTTATTTGATTGTTGCTAATATATTGCTTGGCGTGCAACAGTGGATGGTGTCCCTTCGTACAGTTGTCTTGTTCACATCGTACGGGATACCAACATTGTCCATTGTGTTTCTTTAAACATTTTCGTCAGGCGAAATTTTTCTCCACAACTTTAAATCTACTCTCTGCCGACATTTTTTTAAAGTTATAGCAATCTGAAACCTTATGTGTTCCGTTACATACGTAACATTGAAAACGTGTTTCTTCGTGGATATTAACTCTATTTCTTTTTTCCTGATACTGTCGCGGCTGGTTCAATTGGCGATGAATTTCCGCTCTCGTTTTCAGCCAATTATACAGATCTTCTAGTGACAGTACCTTTTCGCGACTGTTTTGAAGGACTTCTAACCACTTTACTTGGATTTCGTAAAACAATTAACCTACGAGTTCCTCTACTAATCGAGGATCATTTAGATACTCCTTATATTGTGTTGCTGATAAATGTGCAACTAATCCTTCCAGGGCATTAGACACTTCTATTATGGTAGAAGAGCCTCCGGGTCTGATTCTCTCTAATTCTTCTCTCAATTCCCGGTAGACTTTTTTAGGTTGACTGAATTGCCTTTCCAGTCTATCCCTAATTTGTGGTACATTTAGCGGATCCATCATTAACGATTGGACGCTTTTTGCTGCTTGTCCTGCAAGCGCTTTTTGTAACCGCATTATATTTTCCAAATGAGAGTACTCTCCGGTCTCGGTCGTGGAATCAAATGTCTTTTTAAATGCTGACCATTCCTTAGCATTTCCATTGAAAGTAGGCAGGAACATTTCCTGTCTCTTTAAGTAAATTGCTAATGGTTGATCCTTAAAATCCCTGGATCTTCGCCCCACATCTTCAGAGTGATTTCTTGATGCGGTTCCTTGTAGAATCTTTGCCAGGGATAGCAAAATATCCTGCTTGTCTTCCTCTGGTTTAACTTGTTTAGCTTCTTTATTTTTGTAATATGCTAATTTCGCTGAACGGAATTTGCATGTTCCAAAGCATTTTTCTGTTGTTTTGCTCTAGCTTCAGCTTCGAGCGTCTGTTCTTCCGAAATTTTTATGATTTCTTCTAGCTCTCGTTTTATCTTGTCTAATTCTGTTTGTTTTTGGGAGCACTTGGGACAAACCCAGGTTTCCTTGGTATTAGGTAATTTCCTTAGTCCCACACATCTGAAGTGAAACCACCGGACGCATTGGTCACATGCAACCATATCTTGGACTTCATCCTTGGCGGTACACAGTCGGCAATGCCCATTGTCATTAATGACAAACTTCATTTTTTCCAAATCTATTATGATCTTGAATCAAAACAGAATCGTAACTAAGTAATTTTTCTTGTTTCTTACAGACGCATTCACGACATGACGTGAATCTCTTTTACTGCGCACTCATGCGCCTTCACGATATGACGTGAATTACTTTTACTTACGCACTCATGCGTTTTCACGATGTGACGTGAATTAGTTTTTATTGAACGTCTCTTCAAGTTGCTCAATTTTCATGAGCGCTCTTAACTTTTGAGGCATTGGCCTCCTTTTGAATTCAGCCATCTTGCTGACTAATTGGACAAATTTTCCCTTCCAAAGCGTGAGAGTAAAGGCTTTGGTTTGACTAATTTCACCCTTAGCAAGAGGTTTGCTTGCCCTACGTTTATATTTGTTTGTATTTTTCACTTTGTTTAACTGACGATCAATTTCTTCAAAGCGTTTTGCAAGAGCATCTATTTCTTGCATTAGGTCGTTCATTTTACTACTTACTTGAAATGGTGATTTCTCACCACTTAGAGATTATGCTTCACCTGACACTCTTGCAGTAGACCTTTTAACTACACTAATTCACTGCTGCTCTTGGCGACAGCACGCCCTTCACTGATTCACTGCTGCTCTTGGCGACAGCACGCCCTTCACTGATTCACTGCTGTTCTTGGCGACAGCACGCCTTTCACTACTTTGACCGATGCGGGTCTCGAGAGTTGTACTGAATTTTCAGTAGTTCCTCTCTGGAGCCACCAAATGTTGCGGACAACCGCCTAAAATTCGTCGCCGCGAATTAACGACGAAACGGTTGGCCACAATAAATTTAGACACGCATAAGACTCTACGACTTTAACCAATCGCGTTGTCTCTTCTAAGCAGGGAGGCATCCGCATCTTGAGTTATTTTTGAGCGGATAGCATGCATCCAAACGTCAAAAGCAGTTGTACCTCGAGCACGTTCTAAGGTGGGCATTAATTTTCCAATGGCTTTAATGAATTAATGTAATTTATTTTTTTTTTATTATTATTATAGTCACTTTAACGCTCTTGGGTCATTCGTGACTTGTCCGGGGGTGAGATTTGAACTCGTGACTTTGGCGTGAGAGGTATGGATGCTAACCACTACGCCGGGGTCGCCCCCATAAAAACAGGGTCTCCTGTGAAGCATGGGAAATCCCTAAGAATTTGTGGAGTTTGTAGTCCTTTCAATATTGTTCGGCACGGATGGCAGAGGAGTTAAAACAAGCTGTCCCGAGCTTGTTTAATCACGCGAAGGTTTACTTACCACGCCGAACGGTTTGGACGGTACGCCGTTGCCCTGCCGGGACTGCTGGAGCGAGTGCCTATTTTTTCTCGATTCTATCAAAAAACTGTTCAAGACGCTAAGACAGCTACTCTACTATATTAAGAGACTGTTACAATAGCGTGGTTCAGAATTTGATAAAAAGAAAAGGAGTGCCTTTAGCATCAGGTGTTTGGACTTTGATTGTAGACTGAGGATTGAACTTCTCACTAAATTAGAGCTTCTGGTCTCATCAGTAATCTTAGTTTTAAACCTGATGAAGGTACTGACTGGAAGGAATTCGGATCTTAACAGACGTTTTAAGACTAACGAAAACATTCGATTTATTAAGTAGAAAATTTGCCTTATATAGGGTGTAATAACCGTGTACTGTTCTTTCCAAAACGTAGGGCAGGTTCTTTACGAAAAGCGAACGTACGTTATTCTCGGTTCAACGTTGAAGTTAGATTAATTTTATTCATTCTTTCCTTAACCTACCAAGTCGATCCGTGCGGCGGCTACGTGACTCTTGTTTAATTAATTTCTTCGATGTTGCAACATTATTTTTTATTATTAGCGCTTTTATATTTTCTTTTTTAGTATATTCCACGATTCGGTTCATTATTCCCCGTAGGTGAAGTAATGTCTTTGGCGATGGAATTACTATTTCACTTTTGGAAAACTCTATGTCCTTCAATTTTTCGCTTAATACAAGTTCTACGCTGTCTGTGACGGGTGTCGTAGGGTGATCAGTCCTACTTTCACTCGTTATTTCAGTTGAACTTTCTCTATTCTTCCGTTCCATGGAACGTGTCGTTATTAAACAGTTTTTCTCATTCAGTGATTTCAAATCGTGGCTCGAAATCCGCGATAACGCGTTCGCTATCACATTTTCCGCACCTCGTTTGTAAATTACGTTAAAATCGTATTCTTCCAAAGCTAATCTAAATTTAGTTAGCCTACTGGAAGGGTCTGTAAGAGAGAAAAGGTAAACTAGTGGTCTATGGTCTGTATACACCACAAACTTCCTTCCAAATAAGTAAGGTCGAAAGTGGCGTATTCCCCAAACCATAGCCAGTAATTATTTCTCGATAGTTGAATAATTCTTTTCTGCCTGATTCAACATCTTGCAGGCATATGCAATCGGTTTGCCGTTCTTATTTGAAAGAACTGCACCTATCGCATATCCCGATGCATCATCATAAAATTTATTACGATTTTCTAACATATTTGTAACATTGAGATGCCTTTCAGCTCCATCTTTAAACCCATAAAAAAATTCGCGTGGCTAATTTTTTGTAGCGGTGTGAATGGCATTGCTGTACAACGTACAAGCAATTCTAAATTTTTCCTTTTTGCTCAGGTCTGGGTAAGAAGGTTGAACGCACCGAAAGATTTCTGCTACTGTAGAGTGAAATCTTTCGACTGTACCATTACTTTCGCTATGAGGAGGAGTGTAATGTACCTCGATGTTAAGGTTGTGTAGTAAGCTACGTATTTCTACTGATTTTAGTGCGGGTTCATTATCGCCCACTATGAGATTTGGGGTGCCAAAAAGAGAAGAACTTTGTTAATCCCTTTCGGATATCATTAATTATTCGGGATTTAATCGGCAATATAATCCCAAATTTTGATCACCTGTCAACAGGTGATAAAAATTTGTCTCACCTTTTACAATCGATCGACTTCCTCTCGATCTGGATGATAATAGATGAGCTGGTCCTTGTCTCGTTTCGTCTCCGCTCCGGCAAGTTTCTTCCCTAACTCACGATATTCATTTGCGAACGCTCACAAAGCACAAAAGAACTATTTCTCGCGGACACTTGAAACAAACCTAAATCGACTGCGCCAGTTAAGAGTTAAGTATGGGGTTTCGAATATTGGAAAGAGATACACATGAAGTTACCTCTAGCGTAACACTACACAGAATCATCTTTATTTCCTATTCCACTCATATTTAAAGGTTACTCAAGCTGCTTATCCTATTTCCCTGTTCTGTTTATCTAGCTAGTTTCACTCCGGCTCCGATGATGCTGCGCTGCTCCGTTGTGATCCATATGGTTCCAGCCTGCGTCCCGATTGAGATATGAATGAAGTTGTTATGTTGAAAGTTGAACATAGAATGTTTATTATACTCTAGTTTTGGTTACAAGAAGGTTTTCAGGAATACATATTATTATGGAGGGAGATACTTGGAGTTATTTGGCTTATTTACTGTTTGGTTATATGCTTGAAGCGTACAGTACTCAAGAATGGTTCTGTATTGATGTGTAAGCTAGAATCATCGATGGCCACTTGCGACGTGGGAACGTTGCGCCGAGGCGTAAGTAGAGAGATCGAATTACGCCTCGCACCAATCGATTATTAGAATAAGGCATGGTGACAATGACATGGGTTATCGACCATGTTTCGAGACTGAAGAGGTTTGCAATAAATTAATTTGAAGTGGTTGCACTTGCTAGATACATTTGAACTGCAAGCCTTGGCTTCTATGGGAATGATGATGCGCAAGTGATTTCTGTACTGTGGGAAAGTACGAGTAATTTGAGTTGAGGAAAATGTCAACGAATTTCTGTTGTTAACGAGTCGTGCATGTTTCAAGCGTCCGAAGCAATTTGATAATTTATGAGTTGTTTTGTACAGCGTTTCATGGATGCTGTTATGGATGCTACACGAGGCGTCTGCCTTCTTTGGCACGACCCATACTGGTGCCGTATAAGGAGAGATTGACTCCTTAATTATGTCATCATTTAGCATTTTCCTCACTTGTTTTTGAATTTCCGCTTCAAACACTTGTGGGCATTTGTAGGATTTGACGTGTATTGGCGGTTGTTCTGATTTTGTGTTTTATTTTATGTGTAAAGGTAAGTTTATCATTTTCGTCGTGTAACACTTCTCTGTTCTTGTTGACGACTTCCTTAAGAGCTACTTTCTCCAATTCGTTTAGGTGCTCGTCACGGAAATTGTAATTGATTCGTTTTGTAGGTGTCTCCGAATCGGAAGGTTTAAAAATTTCGTATTTTTCAGTTCGGGTTTGGATTTGATTAACGTTAATTTCTATAGGTGCTTTTGCATGATTTTGAATGGCAACTATTGCTTTGTTATTTAAACTCTGGTATAATCCAGGTAATATGGAAAAATTTCCGAAATGTTTTTCTTCAGCTAATAAAAATTCGCCATCTTTGGATGTTTCAATGGGAATATACTGAAACTGCTGTTCCGTAGTGTTAATTTTGTGGGTTTCCGAAAATTTCTTTTTCATTTTGAATTCTCTTCTGCCAATTTTAAGAGTATTCTTTCCAATATTAAGTTGTGCGTTTAGGTCTCTCAAGGATTCATATCCAATCAGACCATCAAAAAATTCGTGAAATTTAAACACGAAGAATTTCAATTTCTTTTTGACTTGAAAGATGTCAAAAGAAACAAAGAGTTTAATTTCGTGTGTGCCGTTAATATTACTCACCCTTACACCGTTTTCTGTATCGCAATTTTCTAGCTTGACTCTGTCGGTTGAAAAATAATTCTTGTTGGCTCCTGTGTCAACCAAGAATTTCATTTCACCTTTACTAGTCATGAAGCTAATGTACGGTATAAAATTGTTGTTTACTACGTTTTGGGCTTTTTTAATTCTTCTCCAATAAAGTCCTCGTCCTCGTCTGACTCCAAAACAGAGTTATCCATTTGCGGTGGGGTGTCAAATTCTGGTTCGTCATGTTCAGATTCATTCGCTTTCTTGTTGCCAATAACGTGTGTGTTTATTTGAGTTCTGGACCGGGCAGTTCTCATCGAAACGTCATCGTCTAAGCCATATTCTTGGTCAACACAACCTACTACGCTACCCTTTCCAAACACCCAAAACAAACCTAACCCACAGGCATTCGCAAATAAATTTAACTGGTCAGGCAAGTTCAGACCAGTTAAATTTATTTGCGAATGCCTGTGGGTTAGGTTTGTTTTGTGTGTTCGGAAAGGGTAGCGTAGTAGGTTGTGTGTACGGAGAAGGCTTGTTTCGTATAAAAAAATGTCATACCTTTTAGGTTTGAAAAGAAATCCAGAATGGCTCGTCGATTTATTTCGGTTTTAGTTTTATATCAGTTACAACGAGTATCTTAAATCTATGTATTGAGGAACGTGTATTAGCGTTCGGTAAAATGTTAACCAATCAGAAGTTAGCATTCTGATCGGTACATAATCGATTCTAGCATTTAGATGGATGGTGCATGGAGGGGATGATAGAAAGATAGAGAATGTAGACATAGAGAGAGTGAGTGCCCTAGCGCGAGTGACTTGTCATATTCGCTTGCGCTATGCATTTCTCGAGAATGGAACTGTGTTAGCGGTGTGGTAATAGGACACTTTTTGCATGTTCTTCAGTTCTAGCTTCAAGTGCTGTTGTGCTACTTGAGGTTTATTGCTTTGTATGTGTTCGGCACGGATGGCAGAGGAGTTAAAACAAGCTGTCCCGAGCTTGTTTAATCACGCGAAGGTTTACTTACCACGCCGAACGGTTTGGATGGTACACCGTTGCCCTGCCGGGACTGCTGGAGCGAGTGCCTATTTTTTCTCGATTCTATCAAAAAACTGTTCAAGACGCTAAGACAGTTACTCTACTAAATTAAGAGACTGTTACAATAGCGTGGTTCAGATTTTGATAGAAAGAAAAGGAGTGCCTTTAGCATCAAGTGTTTGGACTTTGATTGTAACTGAGGACTGAACTTCTCACTAAATTAGAGATTCTCGTCTCATCAGTAATCTTAGTTTAAAACCTGATGAAGGTACTGGCTGGAAGGAATTCGGATCTTAACAGATCGACAGACGTTTTAAGACTAACGAAAACATTCAGTTTATTAAGTTGAAAATTTGCCTTATATAGGGGTTTAAGCCTAGAAAGATTTGTCTCCTGCTAAGATCTTCCTAACGTAATGTTGATAAGAATGAAAGATTTTTTTTTTTTTTTTTTTTTTGTCTTTATTTTAGAGATTTTTAGCCTGAGGCTAGTTCATCTCTTAAAAAAAGAATGAAAGAGACAAAAAGTATTCCTGATCTAAACTTATCCATCGTTCTCCTTCAAGATCATGTGATGCATTTTGGGACCAACGCAATCCTTCCAGAATAATCTCACATGTATGCATACGTCTAGGATGCACTTGACTCCTACGCAGCGCCTATACCAAAGCTAAACTGGTGAAAGCGTATAATTTCCCTATGCTGAGTTTATTGCTTTGTTTTATGCTGCATGCACCCGTTGGGTTCATCCTACTGAGCAAACGAGAGTGTACCGCATATGCGTTCTCTTATTACATAGAATTGACCTATAATATTGTGTCATTTTCGTTGCTCTCGTGTTCATTGAACCTGACTAAGCGAAGGGATGATGAAACAGAACAGCTGTTTATATTTGACTTTGAAATTTTACTTCTTTGCATCGTCTTGGGTGATTCGAGAACGTTCTTCAATTATTGCTAATTTATCGCATTCACAACACCTGTTTTTCTCACTCATAGTCAAAATTTGCTTTTTTTTTTTGGTAAATTAGAAAGCGCTCACCGATAATTCAATGTGTTGTCTTCCTGAGTAAATCTGCTTCCATCATCGTGAGTGTCCTCGTGTTATCACTCCGGGTCGTTGCGAGTGGCCTCGTGTTATCACTCGTTATCGTTGCGAATGGTCTCGTGTTATCATTCGTTATCGTTACGAATGGTCTCGTGTTATCATTCGTTACCGTTCACTTCAACTGCACTGTGATAATTTCGTATCACCTTGTTGTCTGTTTTATTGTTCAAATATTTTCCGCATCAATCAATTTCTGAAGTTTTCTTAATTTTTTTGTTTTGTTCATGCGTGAACTTCTGTTTTCAAAAATTTTCGAGATTCCCACTCTCGTTTGCTCTTTTACACCTTCATCATTAAAATAGTCTACATTTAAAATATAACTCTGAATGTCTGATTTCACAAATTCTTTGAAAGCACTGGTGATTTCTCGCCAGGTTTTTCATTTTTTCTTCATTTTTCTGCTTATTGATAGATTCAATAGCAAGCGAGAAATTTAGTAATTTATTTTGGACATTATAAATCGTATGATTTGTAACTCCAAATATTGAGTCGATAGCAATTGTCTGTTTGTGTAATTGTTCCATCAACTTTTGTTCGTTGGCATGTATTTTGAGCAAATCATCGTCTACTCTTTTGGAGTCGTCACTATCCTGATAACTCCTGTGATTTCCTTAAAAATATGACCAACAAAATTGATTTGTCTCTTTGGACGAATAGAAACATCAATATTGCATTGCACACCTATGATGTTTTTAATACTTTCAAAATTTTTAACTTCAGAATCAATTTCATTTAATATTTGAACACAGTCAAAACCAAAATCAGAATCATGTTTTGAACATGTGTCATTTATATATGTTCGGCACGGATGGCAGAGGAGTTAAAACAAGCTGTCCCGAGCTTGTTTAATCACGCGAAGGTTTACTTACCACCCCGAACGTTTTGGATGGTACACCGTTGCCCTGCCGGGACTGCTGGAGCGAGTGCCTTGTTTCTCGATTCTATCAAAAAACTGTTCAAGACGCTAAGACAGTTACTCTACTAAATTAAGAGACTGTTACAATAGCGTGGTTCAGATTTTGATAGAAAGAAAAGGAGTGCCTTTAGCATCAGGTGTTTGGACTTTGATTGTAACTGAGGACTGAACTTCTCACTAAATTAGAGATTCTGGTCTCATCAGTAATCTTAGTTTAAAACCTGATGAAGGTACTGGCTGGAAGGAATTCGGATCTTAACAGATCGACAGACGTTTTAGGACTAACGAAAACATTCAGTTTATTAAGTTGAAAATTTGCCTTATATAGGGGTTTAAGCCTAGAAAGATTTGTCTCCTGCTAAGATCTTCCTAACGTAATGTTGATAAGAATGAAAGAGACAAAAAGTATTCCTGATCTAAACTTATCCATCGTTCTCCTTCAAGATCATGTGATGCATTTTGGGACCAACGCAATCCTTCCAGAATAATCTCACATGTATGCATACGTCTAGGATGCACTTGACTCCTACGCAGCGCCTATACCAAAGCTAAACTGGTGAAAGCGTATAATTTCCCTATGCTGAGTTTATTGCTTTGTTTTATGCTGCATGCACCCGTTGGGTACATCCTACTGAGCAAACGAGAGTGTACCGCATATGCGTTCTCTTATTACATAGAATTGACCTATAATATTGTGTCATTTTCGTTGCTCTCGTGTTCATTGAACCTGACTAAGCGAAGGGATGATGAAACAGAACAGCTGTTTATATTTGACTTTGAAATTTTACTTCTTTGCATCGTCTTGGGTGATTCGAGAACGTTCTTCAATTATTGCTAATTTATCGCATTCACAACAATATATTTTGAAAGAATTTCCACTACTTGAATTTCGTTCGTTAAAGTTTTTAGATTTATTGAAGAATGTAAAATCCATTCTCCAAACTGAAATTTTACATTTTCTAAGTTCTCATATATTATACCATGTTTGTATAATGGATCAACTTCTACCGACCTCGATGCCTCGGTGAAATTGCCTCGGTGAAATTGTCTCCAATGATGAATATGACTAAGCATAGTAATTTATCCATTGCCTGCAAAGACAAAGGAGAAAAAAAAATTATTTTCACATGCTTAAAATTGTACATTCAAATAAAATAAAAATTTGTTCATTCATTATATCGTTTTAAACGATCATTATGAACAACTATTTTCCTGTTTGTACCCTTCAATAAAACAGTACAGGTTTGAGGTGTGTTAATAGCGATAACTTAATGAAGGCCATTATGTAATCCCTGAAGTTTTCTTCCAGCGCCTGTAGTGACATTTTCTAGAAGAACTTTATCACCCCACATTGGTAACCAGTCATTGGTTTTTTCATCATATTTTTCTTTCCTTTTATGCTTGGAACATATTAAATTTGCTCTGGCTGATTTCTGTATAACTTCCAAGTTATACCTCAAATCAGATAAATACGAAAAATATGTCGCATTTTCTTTATATGCTGAGCATATTGATGAAGGTAATTCCGCTTTGTATCCAAACATTAATTCATGAGGAGAAAATCCAGTTGATGAATGAATGGTTGTATTGTAAGTAAAAGCGAAATATTGGATGTATTCATCCCAATCATCTAAATTTTCACACACGTATGATCTCATATATCCTTTAAGAGTTCTATGACATCTCTCAAGAGCTCCATTGCTCTGAGGATGATACGCTGTGGTTTGTATTTGACTAACATGTAAAAGTTTACAGAGTGTTTGAAACAATTTGCTTATAAAATTAGTATTTCTGTCCGTCACAAGTTCCTTGGGTACTCCATAAACACAAATTGCACTCTCTAGAAAAGCTCTACAAGTTGTTTCTGCTGTAGCATCTGGAATCGCTTTTGCAATAAACAGCTTTGTAAGATCATCTTGAATCGTCATGTATTCTTGTATTCTTGCAGTAGGTAGAGGACCTACTATATCAAGAAATATTTTCTCAAATGGTTTTGAAGATGTACTGGTTATCTTCAATGGAATTTTGTTTTTAGATAAAATTTTGTTTTTCTGGCATTCGGTACATTTTTCGATAAATTGCTTGATATCTTATCTGATATTTTTCCAAGTATATCTCTCACTAATTCTCTTAAATGTGCGTTCTATGCCTTCATGACCTCCCAATGTACTTTTATGAAACTCGTTTAAAACGGTTCCTATATCATTTCTTGACTTTAATTTTTTTATTGTGTAATTAACAAACCACAACTTATTATTCATATTTGAAAATATGTGAGAAACAATAAGTTTCAGTTTATTCCAATTGATTTCATCAATTGAACGGGGATTAAAATGAAAATTTAAAATTTTATTTGTTGTTTCCCTAATATTTTCTTTGAGTTTCATCAAATTTTTATACAGTTCATAATAACAAACATTGTGCGCGTAATGATTTTTGCTTATTATGAAGTGAAAATTTGATTTTTGTATCAATCCATAGCCATCTATGCTACTGGATTCAAAATCTTTTTTGTCAAAATCGTACTCAATAGTTGGATCAAGTATTTTTGGAACAATATATACATGAATATTGTTTTTGTTTTTGTCGGTCTTTTCTTGAATATTTTTGTTCACTTCTGGATCCTTTAATAATATGTAACTTCCATAATCTTGTGCTATTCCACTTGATATGGGTACATTAATTATTCTTCGATCGGTTTTTTGTGGGTTGGCTAGGTCTTTTGCCTGTTGCCTTGTTATAACATTTATTCTTTTTGAGATATGCGCTTTGTGCTTTTTTATCTCTCTTTCTATGTTATTAGTAATTAGATCTGCAGAATCTAAGTTACATAACTCAATACGACTCAATGCGTCAGCGACGACATTAGTTTTTCCATCACTCTGAAATCGTATTCTTCCAGTAGTATACGCCATCTCATTAATCGATCAGACGCTTCTGAAATATTGAAAAGGTAAACCAATGGCTTGTGGTCAGATTTTACTATAAATTCTTGACCGTACACATATGGTTTAAAATGTTTGACTGCCCACACTATGGCAAGCAGTTCCCTTTCCACAGTTGAATACCGTCTCTCTGCGGGATTCAAAATCCTGCTAGCATATGCTATAGGCAAGTTAATTCCTTCATTTGAAAGAACTGCACCCACGGCAACATTACTCGCGTCAGTTGTTATGACGAATTTCTTTTTGAAATCAGGATATTGTAGAATAGGTGAGCTGATCAACAACGATTTCAACTCATTGAAAGATTGTTGACATTTTTCGCTCCAAACAAAACGTTCTTCTTTTCTCAGTAATTTGTTTATGGGTTCAGCTAGATTTGCTAAACTGGGTACGAATTTTCGATAATAGCTGAGAATTCCCAAAAACATTTTGATTTCTTTCGCATTCTTTGGTGTCGAAAAATGTTTAATGGCACATAATTTTGATTCATCGGGCAAAATGCCATTTGGTGTTATTTTATGCCCTAAGAACATAATTTCTTTTTGTAAGAAATTACATTTACTTGGTTGAAGCTTAAGATTGTGCTTCCTGAGGCAATCTAAAATTTCACATAGTTTTTCATTATGGGTTTTTAAAGTATCTCCGTATACGACTATGTCGTCCATGTATATGAAACATTTAATACCTTGCAGTCCTGTTAAAACTGTATTCATAAGGCGTTGAAAAGTAGCAGGTGCATTTTTTAATCCAAAAGGCATACAAACATATTCATAGTGCCCATAAGGAGTTGAAAAAGCAGTTTTGGCTGCATCTTGTGGATCCATTTTTATTTGATGGAAACTACTAGCCAAATCTAAATTAGAAAAGTATCTTGCTTTTCCTAATTGGTCCAAAATATCCGAAATTAAAGGTAACGGATATGCGTCACTTATTGTAACGTCATTGATTTTTCTGAAATCAACTACCACGCGCCACTACCACGCGCTAGCGCAGAGAAAAATTTGCAGTTTTAACTTTCCGACAAACTCACGATTCACTAAAAAAAATAGCTTTACCGCTGCCACCAAATGTGGCGTGTGATATCGTTGAATGACAATATGCGACTTGATTTGGACCAGGAGCATACGCTCCGTTTTATTTTTATATCGAACTTAATTCTAACAGTTATTCTCTCTCTCTTTTCTAGACCTTTTCTCCCTAATCCTAAAACTTGCGTCTATGCGCATATGGATCTCTAAGGGTGCTTTCCTTTGGACATTTTCTTATCACCATTTGTGGCACCATTTGGCCACATCTAACTTAACGGACATTTTCTTATCACCATTTGTGGCACCATTTGGCCACATCTAACTTCACTACTTTTTCACTGAGTTCTCCTTTTTAGGGGTTTGTCATCATCCACTGATATCATAAACTCCGTTTTGACTTTTGTCAAGACTCTCTCTAGACTGTCTCTAGACTGTCTGTGACTGTCTCTAGACTGTGTCTAGACTGTGTCTATACTGTGTCTATACTGTGAATTTCTTTATTCCAAACGGTTTTTATGTTTACAATGTGTTGTTCAAATAATCTAGTACTTCACCATTCTAATGAATGGAGAGGGATATGTATCGGAGAGAGTAATCGGTCTCGATTCTAATTGGTTGTTATTTTGCATCTTTCTTTCGTGCGCTCGGAGGGCTTAAGCTCATGCGCGCGAAAGGGAGAATTGTATTGTCGCGTGGGTGAGTTTTCTATTCCGTGGGAATGTTTGTCGTCGGTCGCGTGCTTCGAGTGGATGTCAGCGTTTACGTTTTCGTTCTTTGTCAACCGTTCTGGTTTCTTCATGTGTGGTGGGAATATGATAGGTATGCAGTTAGGATGGTCATAGTCACTTGTTCGTTCTGAGGCAATAAATTAACCTTTCGAAATCTCAAGTGTGAAATGATGATGGTTGTCTTTGGTGTTAGGAAATTGGTTCTGGAAAATGTTGTTTTACAGTGGGAATGGATTGTTGGGTACGTCTCGGATTGCAAACATGCATTTTGTGAATTTGGGTCGATCGGGTCTTAACGTTAATGTCTTCTGAAATTTATTGTCGTGGGATAGTTTTGTCTGGTCATGACTTGGTCGGTTTTGTGGGAACGTAATTTGCATGTCTAATTGAAATTGAAAAAGTTAAGGTTTGTACCTTACATTCCGCTTCATTCTAACTCTAATGCACTTACGTTACACAATCTGTTATTTATGAGGGTAGGTCATAAAATCAACCCTATGTCCTACGATACTGCATTCTAACAACCATATGTTCTACGAGACGCGTTATGCCTAATGCATACGCGTCCCTGACAGATGGCATTAATAGTTTTAAGTTAATTTATTGATTACGGATCAATATAATCAAAAGGGAGAGAATATCCCAACGGTTATAGCAGATGGCAACATTTTGCCACATTAATCTGTTACTTATAATTGCAAGTTTTCCTAAGCTTTTAAGTGTTAGATCGGATTTGTCACCCAAATTAGCTATTTTTTTGTTAATTATTTGTAATAGTTCTCCAGTTAATACCCTTTCAGTGCTTATAATTTGCTCAACTGTTTCGTTAGATATAGCATTTTCTAAAATTGATTAAGCATCCGCGATATTCTTTTTTGAAGCCTGAATTTCTAAGAGTTTGTTTTGTAAAGTAGCTCTTCGATATCTTCGATTAGGTGCTTTCCTAAAGTTTGTCTGGATTATTCTTACCTGGTCTAAATTATTTTCTATTATGTCCATTTGTGGACCATATTGAATAAAAAAAATGGCTTACTTAGTTTTTGATGATGGTTGTAACCTCCGCATGATTTGTCAACTGCGCCCTTATGTGATGTTCGTCCATATTGTTCGTCTATATTGTATTTCTCCTGTTGTTGACATCAAATTTTGCACATTCACGTGATTCGCACCTTTCTGTTCCACACACACTCCATCAGAAGGTCAATGTTAACGGCTTTGCTTGTAAACGTTCTGTACTTTCTGTTCCACGCACGCTCCATCAGAAGGTCAATGTTAGCGGCTTTATTTGTAAGCGTTCTGCACTATAAGGTTTCGTTAGCGTTTTTTTTTTTTTTTTTTCGTACCCGGTGGTGTGCCGTCAATAGCTTTAATTCTCACTGTAACTGTTCTGCCGTTCACTGCACAAATTGTTTTTCGTGAGCTAACTTTTATCTGCGTTGCATACAAACTGTTGGTTAACTCCTAAACTTCAATTAAATTTTTGTTGTGTTCGTCTAGGTTTTTTCCAAACACAATTATATCGTCGAGATAAATCAAACATCTCTCCATGCACAGTCCTGACATCGCGACTGTCATGAGTCTTGAAAAAGTTGACGGGCTAATTTTAAGTCCCATCGGAAGCCTAGTCATTTGAAATTGACCTGAGGCCGTTGAAAAAGCTGTAATTGGTCTGCTCTTTGGGTCTATTTCACATTGATAGTATCCCTGCGAGAGATCCAAATGCGTGAAATATTTGGCTCCCGCTAAGGAATCTATAATTTCTTCAATATTTCCTAATTCAAATCTATCATCTTGGAGGGCATTGTTCACCTTCCGGTAATCAATCACCATTCTCCATTTTTTCTTATCATCGCATGATTTTTTAGGTACAAGAAGCACCGGACTATTCCATTCAGAACAGGCTTCCTCTATTATACCACTTTTCTTCATGCTATCAATTTATTTTTCAATTTCCTCTTTTTGTGCATATGGCAACCGATACGGTTTTGTATACACGGGTTTTGTATTATTTTTAACAGAAATCGAAGGTGTTAAAACTTTCGTTACTGTCAACTTATCATTTTTTAGTCAAAAAATATCATTATATTTCAAACAAATTCTTTTGATTGTTGATTTCTCTTCACCGTTCAAATGGTCAAGTTTTAGTTCTTTTAATAATTTTTTAGCTCTATCTGGATTCCCCTGAAATTCCTCTAGTTGAATGATCTCATATTTATTAAGTGTTTCCATTTTTGGTTTTAGTTCCTTTAAAAAGACTGGTTTCCTTGAAACATTTAAAATCTTAACTGGTATCTTCCCATTTGTAGGTTGTTGTTTAACATTCACATTTAAATACATTGTCATTTCCGTTCTTACTGGTATACACATCAGCGATATTTCAGGAGAATTGAAGGGTATTTCTATTCTAACATTTTGTAAATTTGCACTCAAAACTTGTTTTTTGAAATTTAGTGTTGTCTCATATCCGTTTAGAAAATCTGTACCGAGCAAAGCAGGTACACTCGGTGTATAGTTTCAGTCCAAAATTTGCTCTTCCATAGCATAGGCTAATACGGATACTGCCTACCGCATAAGTAGCTCCATTAATTCCTCTAATTCTGATTGTGTCACTTTTATTGATTTCGGTTCCTTTTGGAACGAGTTGTGCGGTAATGATGGAACAACTAGCACCACTATATAAAATAAATGGTATTCGCTCATTGTTCCAGTATAAATGTATTGATGGTAGTCTTTTTCCATTAGTCACGAAAAAGATCAACGAGATTTGCCTGATCTTCTTCAGGTGGGTCCTGTCTTTGTTGAGGTGCTGGAACAGCAACGTTAGCATGTCCCTGTCTTCCTCTATTGTTATGTCCTCTTTGTTGTTGTTGATAATGGTTGTTGCCCTTGTTGTTTGGTCGCGTTTGGCTATGCGTAATATGACCTGTGAGTTTTGGTTCAAGTGGAATGACTTGCTGTTCTTACATGGAGGTTTTTGACTTGTACTTATTTATGGGTTGAAGATGTAGGGATGCACATCACACCAACATAAATACTTTTTAGTTTATTTGTTAAATTATCAACTTCATCACAAAGACTGTTTGCGTCGCCTTTCTGTTTAGTGCTTTTAAGTTTAGCCAAGATGTTCTCAGGAGACACTTGTTCCGAGCATCTTGCTTTTACGTCATTGATGATTGCGTCGATAGTATTCAAATTTTCAGGTAAACCTAATCTAGCCTTACCCGTCAGTCTTGTTCTTAAAAATCGAACAGCTGTTGCAACTTGTTCATTTTTCACATAATCCTTTAGTAAATTGGCTGCATCAATAAACGCGTCCAAATTGTCAGCTGTTCCATCGTACGTTTGTACGATGGACGTAGCTGTTTTCATGTCAAAAGCCATAATGTGTGTTTTTGCTAAATAATTGGACAAAATAATTGCATATACCGTTGATTTAAAGGAAACGGGTTTCATATGTTCGCTTAGTTTTGTTTTTAAGATCAATTGTATTTCACTGAATTCAGCTCTTGTTGCCTTGATGAGAAATTCACAATGTTTGCTGTCTACAAGTTTGTTATTAATATCATTATATAAACTTCTTGAAATGTTTAACTTGTTTTTTATTGTACTTTTCAGATACCTTCGAGAAGGTGCTTTGTTTAAATTTACTCTAATTTTGTGAAGTTGCCCTAAAAGAATTTCAATTTCTTTTGGTATATCATTCATTTACAAGGAAATATAAATGTAAAGGGTAAATAATTACTTATCTTTTCATTTTGTGGTTCTAACGGCGGAGGCGTTCTCCTCAACACACTTTCTCGATGGTGATGCTCATCGGGGTCTCGTTGTCTGTTCGTTGATAGAAACGGCGGAAGCGCACTCTTCAACGCACGTCATAGATGTTTTGATGCACTTTCACTCAATTTTTTTTTCGTTCTTCATCTTCTGGAGTGCTGACTCCATTTCGAAACTAATTTTGGCTGATTCCCATAGCCTGTCCGCATTTGCTCCTTGAAGAGGAGTATAATTTACTTTATTCAATTGCCTGAACTGTGTTCGGTAAATTTTATGATAAAACTGAACACCAAACTTGTCCATAAATTCAATGGCTTTTAATTGTTCTTCGATTTGAGTTTTTATTTCGTCCCAAGACTCAGACATTTTGGACAGTCATTAATGCTCACTTTAAAAGATAACTCTTCATTTTAACTTTACAGTCACTTTATGTTACACATTAGACGTTTGCAAATTGTGCAATCTTGCTGCGTTAACTGCTGCACGTTCAGTATTGTTTTTATTGTAATTTGAAAATAACTTGATAGCACCATAACCTAAAGCCACTGCGGCTAAAATGCACAACGCTACAGTTTGCGCAGTCATATGCTGTTCACCGATGCTACTATTTGATGAGGTAGAAATTACCTCGTCTGCACTGAACCAACCCATCACTAATGTTTAATTTGTTCTTCTTGTGAAAATTGAACAGAGTTTTGCACTTTCACTGCGTTCGGACATTCTCAAACTGCTTCACACATGTTTCAATAGTTGTATCATTTTCGGTCCACACTTTTCAACATCACCAAATCACTGCTGCATACTATTTTGATCACTGGAGAAGACTGCAGGCTTCGGCCGTCCTGTCACGGTCGCCATGTAATAAGACTTGTGATATCTTCCTTGACATCAACAATCTTGTTTGACGGTTCAATCTCGTCTCTTTATTCCTTTGCATTTCAGTTTACATGTCACTTAAATTCTACACATTTACATTTCTCTACACTTAGGTAGGAGGTGCCTGGAGTTGCTTCTAATCTTTGCTTAACCAATAAGGAATCGATTTGTCAAAGAGAAATCGACGCTAAAGCCAAACGAGAAAGAGAGTTCGGCGCCAACACGTGTAACATGATGCGCTTGGCGCTGGTCGTGCATATTCATGCGCACGCAAAAATTTATTGATTGGGTAGAAGTGTCCTGTGTGAGAACTTTGTGTTATGATAGAGAAAGAGTCGTATTACGTTTGGTCTTGTTTTTTTGAAGTGGCAATAACATGGGTCGTTGTTCTACGTTTCCCACGTTACATGAGAAAAAGTGTTTGCAATAATTTAGCTTGGAGTGGAGGTTTATACTTGTACAACAAAGTCATCAATTATAAACCTTCACGAAGCTAATGGTCAGAAGTATGGGAACATACGATTCAAAAATGAAGGCTTGGTTAATATTTGTAGCATGCATGTTTCGTGTCATTTGCGCTCAGCCTAATTTCAAGTCATTGGATATGCTACAACCAAATATGCTACAGTGGTTTGATATAATCTGTCTTTATTCAAAATATATTTTCTATCGCTAAGTTCTTTTAATCTAGTACTACGATCTATTTCTAATGAGTGGGAAAAGCTTGGATCGGTAATTATGTAGTGATCGACCAATCGGGTCGAACCAAAGTATGCATTCTATACGGCACGTATGTAGGAAGAGGAAGGGAACAAATGCAGTATTTGCATGTGTGGTATGTACAGCGCTTCGCTGCATGAGTAATTTCATGTATAGGTATCGAGATGTAATTATTTTCAAAATTCATGGTTAGTATTCATGAGTTATAATCAATACAGCATTTATAAGCTGCGAAAAAATCCCTTCCCAAAATTCCATCTGTAGGAATTGGGAAGTTATCATCAACAAGATGAAACTTATGTTGTATGTAATATTCATCTGTTTGCAAGTTAGTGGTAAGGCTTCCATAGGAATTTATTATACCTGTACCAATTCCTGCAATTGAACAATAGTCGTCAGGATTGTATAGTTGTTGCCGTTTAATTTTTGATGCTTTTAATACTGAGATGTCTGAACCGCAATCTATTATGAAACTACATTGCTGTTCAGAACATTCAATGCTTAGCAGCACGAAGTTTGTAGCGGACAAGTTCATTGCGTAAATTGTCCCTGGTGTGGACCTAAAAAAGTTTGTTGCGGTCCGGGCAGATTGTGTTGAATTTGTTGATATCCCTGTTGCATCGGTGGGACATTTTGTTGTTGAATGTTTTGTTGTGATGGATGCTGTACCATTAAGTACATTCCATGGTTGTTAGGGTGGCCACGTTGGGACCAATTTCCCCTTCTTTGCTGAGGATATTGGTGATATCCTCTGGATTGGTTGAAATTTCCCCGGTTGTTGAAATTCCCACGGGTGAAATTATGTCGTTGGAAATTATTATGATTTCCTCTGAAATTGTGGAATTGTCCACGGTTATTTCCACGATAACTCTGTGTGTTTCTACCACGGGTAGAGCTACTAATTCTTCCTGTCATGAACACTTTTGCTGCAGAGTTGTTATTTTCTAGAGTTTCGTTTTCCATCAGCTTCTGGATGGCATCATTTAAATGAGTGAACATCCCTGCTTTTAAAACGAGTTTTGCCTCATTACTCTTCGCACCCTGGCTGAGGGCGTCTATTCCACATTTAGTGGACATTTTATTCGCAGTCTCATGAGGAATTCCATCCTTCAGGTGAACTGATTTAATTTGGCTGCAGGTTTTATCAATTTTGTCACAGAAGTCAGCCAAATCGCCATTATGCTTTATTGTTTTTAGTTTCGCGATCAAACTGTCTGCTGAAACTTTAGACATGCAATTTGTTTTAATTGCATCTATCATCTGATCTACCGTGTGGTTATCATTAATCGCTTGTCTCGCCTTGCCCGTTAAGCGAGTTCGAACAAAACGCGCAACAGTTAATGCTGACGCTGCCTTTTGTTCCGGTGTAGCATCATTGAATGCTTGCTCGACGGTGTCTTTGAAAAGGCTAACTGCGTAATGATGAATCAAATAATTCTGGGGCACCATCATACATTTGTATGAGGCTGGTGCCCAATTTAATATCTACGGTAGGCATCTTTATATTTTGTTGCTTTTGTTTTTTCTTTTAGTTACTCGTTGAGAGCTATTAATAGTTGTTTTTAATAGATTTTTTGGACTCTTCGATTTTTGTGTATTAAATTTATTTTCAGCTCGTTTCAATTTGATTATTTGGTTCACTTCATAGGTCCATAATCTGGTTTGTTTGCAGATTGCATTAAATTGTCCTGAAGGGATTATAGTGCTGTTTTCTAGCAAAAATTTTTCTACCGCTTTAAATAGCGTTTCATTCAGTTGCTCTTTCTTGGTGAGCGTTTCTTCTGTAATTTTATTGTTTATGGATTTTTTAAAATTTGTATGAAGCTGTTTCAGGAGTTCATATTCCTCCATCACAGCTTTTAAAACTTAGTGTTAACGTCAACATACTTGGTTACTTCTGCTGTTGTCTCGAGGGTGGAGGCGCTTTCCTCGACACCCATCTGCTAGATGTTGCTAAAAAAAAAAAAAAAGCGGAGGCGCACTCCTCAACGCTCAGTTGATGTGGTTCCCTCCTTTCCGGTTGTAACCTGCTAGTCGGCTTGACATAGCAGTGGATGTAATTGTAGATACCGTATGTTGGTGGCGACTTTGTCGTCAAGCACTGAGCACTGTGTAACGGTGTTGTTTTATTTTGGGGAAAATTTCACTTTCACACATTTTAATGTAGTTTTTGTGGAGTTGTTGATAGTTCACACTTGTTGTAAATTGGCTATTGACCTAGCCATTTTTAGCGCCTGGGTACGTGAATAGCGTTTGTACAATTGGAACACTGTTAACGTAAGCTGCACTGCCACTATGCACAGAATAAGCATTAGTTTGAGATCGTGATCCTGTTGCCACTCTTCGTGTACATCAAGCTTATTCAAAATATTAACTTGGGGATCGCCCGAGTTCTGTGCTGTTTTTGAGCTTGATTTGCCCATTTTACTACACTCGATGTTCAATATCTGATGCTATCACTTCACAAAGTTTACTTGTTCTTCACGCACATTTAACACCAGCTTAAGTTTTGATTCACTGGATTTTTCCCACGTTTTAGTGTACACATCCAGCTGTGCACATTAATTTAGGCTGTCTTTCATCGTAACACTTTCGCGTTTTCTTGTTCGCGTCCAGCTATGGTATATCGCAGTGGTTTCACTTAGTTTCAACACATTTCTGAATTACTACACTGTCACTGATTTGAGAGTAGGTTTCATAATCACTGTCAAACGGTCAGCCATGAAACGTTCTTTCTGGCATGATTGTGATATCTTCATAGAATGACGAGACACTCTTGATCACTTGAGTTCTGAAATAGAAGTGTTTGTTTATTGCTTCATTTTTAGCGTTACAAATTCCTACTGGAGGAACTTGGAGTCAATTATGTATATGTTATTTACTCGATCACCAATCAGTGATCGATGTAAAGGGAGAGCGAGTAAAGAGAAAGAGAGATACTACGGAGAAGGCTATTAGCACCGAGTGCGCTTGACAACGACACTTCGAGTGCGTTGTTCTGGAAATGTAATATGAGTAGGACACCTTTTGTGCCCTGTCGTAATTTATTGAAAACTGCTGTGGGTCTTCGAACTGCTCTATGCACTCATTTACATTTGTTGCATAAGCGTTTCGAAGACATGGTATTAATTAGTTTGACGCGGCATGGTGCCGGTTGTATGACTGTATGTTTGTTACTAGGTGGGATTTGGCTACATGTGCATTCCGTATGCCACAGCACTGGTATAACTACTATGTATTTTGTAAGGTTACATTGTATTGTTAAAATTTACCTATTTCCATTATTTGTTATACCAAATGGTCCTGCTGTATCAATCGAGAGCAATTCGAAAGGTTTTGTAGGAGTCGTGGTAATAAAAGTAGGTTCCTTTGTATGTCTATGAATTTTGTTTATTTTACATTTTTCACAAAATTCTTTATATGTTTCACTTGAATATGATTCGAAAAGCTCATCTATAGAGATGGCGACCATGGTTTTTTTTTATATTTTCTTAGTAATTTTTCGATTTCCAGAAGTGCAAACTCTAGTGCTTGACTTCCATTTGTATTTGTATGGCACGCGCGTGTTAATGTTACATTAATTTCTCCTAAAACTTTCCTAACCAATCTTAAGATATTTTCTAACTTTCGAAGGATTCTCGGTTTGCCATGCCGTGAGGTGATCTTGTATATTGTTGTTGGAGTAGCGTTGATCTCAATTTCCTCTTAAATTATGATTTCTTCCTTGTTGGAAATTGTTCCTTTGGGTAGGTCTGTTTTGTTGTCTGTACTGTACGTATGGTTGTTTCTGTTTGCGTAATTATTATTAAATAATGATTTGGATGCTGTCTGACGGTGTTCGTCATCAGCACTAGGGCATTATTACTGTCGACATTTTCATTAACTTTGAGGATAGCTTCTTTCGTGAAGTTTCCTGCTTTCAATATGATTTTGGTCTCATTAGATGGGATTCCGTTTATAAGGGATTCTAACCCAACACGTGTTGCCATGTAGAGACTGTTGTCCCTTTTCTTTTAATTTGTTTCAGTGTAGCAATCAGAGATTCCGGTTTCTCCTGACTTTTGCAGCGAGCTTTTAGATCGTTTGCGATATCTTGGAGTGTATTTAGATTATTTCCAAGCCCTAATCTTGCCTTTTTTGTTAATCTCGTTTTAACAAATTTTACAGCGGATGCAAACTGATTTGCTGCCGTCAATTCCGTTAGTAATGTTATAGCATCAATGAATGCTTCTAAATCATCAGCTGAGCCGTCGTACATGGGTACGATAGACGTTGCTTGCTTTATGTCGAAAGGGTTTTGAATCTGATTTGCCATTTTGGTGGTTTTTGTGATCTTTGTTCTTAATGTTTTAAGAGCGTGTTCGTACGAAATGGTAGTTTTTGCGATGCCTGTTATTGAATGCGTAGGACTAGTTTTGTTTCTAGTCGTATGCAATTGAATTGCAATAAGAACGTGTTTCATGAAGGTTTGAAATCAAAGTATATTTTATTTTCATTCTATCGTACATAGGCCTCGCTGCGTTCGGATCGCGGTCGGTGTCTACGTGACACTTTTTGCTGCACTCAGCATAAACAATAATCGCCCGTTCTACGAACTTTGGGTCATTGCGGTTTATGCTGATCTTGCACACAGAAAGGCCCGTATCCACCACACGCTCTATCTAATAAAATTTAAAAAATTATGATCTAAGTATAAATTTTTAAATCTATGAATGTTCTAAGGGTTTCGATTTGGATATAATGTTTGCTTATTTTATTATAATATTTTATGTTTTATTCTTATCGTGTAAATTATAGTTTAAATGAAATGCTGAATATATAATACTGAATATAAGCATTAATGAAGAAAACAGACAATTCTTGTCGTTTTCCAATGAACAATTCTTGTACATATCAAAGCGTATATGAAACTTTACCTATTTTATCATTAATGTAATTTTTAATTAAGATAACAGACAATTCTTGTCATATTCGTTTAATATATTCTTAATAAGTAAGTAATCTATCTATCCACGACATGCCCCTAACATATAGGGCATATGTATTTAATCCTATTCTTCTCTTATTTAACTAACAAAGAAAGGTTTTACACGTGATTTGTGTATTGTATCGATGTTCTTATCTAGTTGTACTTCGACATTTGGGCCTTTATCTTTTATGATTTTATAAGGTCCTAAATAGATTTTATCCATTTTGGATCCAACTTCGTTCTTTAATAAAAGTAGATCTCCTTGTTTATACAACTTTTCTACTGCTGCGTTGTTATATTCATTTACGCGTTTTGCTTTCTCTTTCAACATTCTCTCTCTAACTTCTTTTTGAGAATATTGTAGTTTGTACTTTAGAATTTTTGAATAATCTTCCAAATTGTATGTTGGTTCTATTGCGTCAGGTTCAGATAAATTCGATGGTAATGTACATATTTTCCCAAAGACAAGCTCATAAGGCGTCTTATTTGTACTAGTATGCACTGTCGTATTAAATGCAAATTGGTAATACTTCACCCATGTATCCCATATCAATGGTGAATTTCCGCAGTATATGCGTAAGAAATTACCTAAACTTTTATGCGAATTTTCAAGCTGATGATGGTATGTCGTTGAATGTAATTTATTTATTTTTAATAACTTACATATTTCTAAAAATAAATCAGACATGAATTCCTTCGCTCTGTCAGTATCCGTGATAGGGCATCAGCTACATTGTTATCTGATCCCTTTTTGTACATAATATCGAAATCATACTCCTCTAGTGCAAGTCTAAATTTTGTTAATCTACTCGAGGGGTTATTGAGAGTAAATAAATAAACCAGTGGTCTGTGGTCCGTAAACACTTCAAATTTTCTACCGTATAAGTAGGGTCTAAAGTGTTTTATAGCCCACACTACCGCTAGCAGTTCCTTCTCTATTGTTGAGTAGTTGGTTTCTGCTTGATTTAATGCTTTACTGGCATATGCAACAGGTTTGCCTGTTTTGTTTGACAACACGGCACCTATGGCATATCCAGACGCATCTGTATGTAGATTAAAAATGTTAGTTGTAGAAAAATCTGGATATTCCAAAACTGGAGGATTTATAAAGTGTTGTTTTAATGTATCAAAAGCATATTGGCATTCGTTGGTCCAATTAAAAATAATATTCTTCCTGGTTAACACATTTAATTGTCTACAAATCTTTGCAAAATTTTGAATATTTTTCCTGTAATAGTTTGAAAATGCAACGAATCGCTTAACTTCGTTCGTAGTTTTTGGTATTGACCAGTTTTTAACTGCCTCTATTTTGACTAATTCCCGCTTTAGAAAATTACATTTTGCAGGATTCAGTTTTAAGTTTACTGTTCTTAATCTTTCAAAAACTATCATTAGATTTTTGTTATGTTCTGAAAGAGTTTTTCCGAAAATTATAATGTCGTCTAAATAAATTAGGCACATTTCTGCAAGACCAGACATTGCTACTGTCATTAGTTGTGAAAAAGATGAAGGGCTAATTTTAAGTCCCATCGGTAATCTTTTCATTTGGTATTGTCCCTTTCCGTTTGAAAAAGCGGTTACAGAGCGGTCTTCTTTTCTAATTTCACATTGGTAATAACCCTGGGAGCGGTCAAGATGTGTAAAATATTTTGCTCCTGCTAACGCGTCTATTACCTCTTCAATATTGGGTAGTGGAAATTTGTCATGCTGTAATACTTGATTAATTTTCCTAAAATCAATGACTAAACGCCATTTTTATTATCACCATTTCCTTTTTTGGGCACTACCAGAATTTGACTGTTCCATTCTGATTTAGCATCCTCTATAATGTCGTCATTTTTCATTTTTTCAACTTGTCTCTCTACTTCCTCTTTCTGAGAACGGGGTAGCCTATATGGTTTGGTATACACTGGATGTGTATTTGGTTTGATACTAATAGTCGGTTGATAAATATTTGTTGTTGATAATTTGTCATTTTTTAGACAGAAGATATCCGAGTACTTCGCACATATTTTCATAATAGTGCTTCTTTCCTCGTCCACAAGATAATCTAGTGGTACCTCTTTTAGTAATTCTTCCACTCTTTTTGTATTGTATCGGTCAATTTCGTATTTAATATTGTATACTCTGCTATTGGTTTAATTATTGGATTTAGATTGTTAAGTGTAACATTGGACTTCCTCAAGTTCATTATACGAACAGGTAGTTTTCCATTCGTAACTTTTCCTATAGAATTAGCAATATATACTGATGGTGCTAATTCCTGGTTCAGTACTAAAACTTCTCCTGTTTGAGTAGTACAATCTATATATGTTATCACCTCAGTTCTAGCTGGTAAATGTATTCATACTGAACTGTTTCGTGATAACGGTCTGTTAGTTTTTGAATTATTGTACTGTAGTATCAAATTAAATTTTTCGAAATCAATTTTCGCTCCATATTTCTGAAGAAAATCCGTACCCAACAGACCTTTGATATTAGGAGGTAAACTGGGTACTACATACATGTATCTTTATTGGAAATGTACTATTGTCATATTTTAAATTTGTTTTAATATATCCCAAGGACATAGTTATACCATTTATGCCTCTAATTTTTACTTTTTCTTCTTGATAAATCTGTATATTTCTTGGTAAATATTGTTGATCTAATATGCTGCATGAAGCACCAGTATCAACAATAAATTTTAATTTTTCATTTTCAAATATAAAATCTGCTTTTAAAGCTTTTGGGATTGATTTTTCGTTTACTTAACGAAATAAATCAATCAAATTGCTTTTGTGCTCATGTTGTTGTTGTTGGTTTTGTGGTTGGTTTTGGTTCTGTGGGTTAGCTTCGTCACTCATGCCTTCGGCTAAGTTAACGTTGCTTCTTTCCCGATATGTTCCACGTCCCCTACCAGTGTTTTGATTGTTTCCTCTGTATGTGTTATTAGTATTGTGGTTTCTGTTGTATTGATTTCGCACTCAGCATAAACAATAATCGCCCGTTCTACGAACTTTGGATCATTGCGGTTTATGCTGATCTTGCACACAGAAAGGCCCGTATCCACCACAGCGTGTTCGTACGAAATGGTAGTTTTTGCGACGCCTATTATTGAATGCGTAGGACTAGTTTTGTGTCTAGTCGTATGCAATTGAATAATTTCTAATTTCTGACTTATTATCTTCTGAATTTCAAGATTCCATAATCTAGTATTTTTCACAATTGCATTGAAATCTTCATCTTTTATACTGTTATGTTCTTCTTGTAAATAATTTTCAATGTCAGCTTTTAAAGCATTATTTAATTTTTCCTTCTGTCGCAGTAATTCTACAATTAATTTTGTGTTTACTGCTTTCTTAAAATATTGATATAAGTTAATTTTCTGTTTATAAAAATTATTGCTACGTGTCTGATTTGAGTGTGAATAAATGATTAAACTTATCACACAATTTAGTCAATTTATTTGAAATTTCTGGTTCTCAATGCGATAAATTCAATTCTTCTAAAAGTTTCTGAGTTCTATTGTTGTTAGCAGAGTCAACGTTGAAATTGAAAATGTTGTAATCTTCTAATGGTACACAATGATTTTAAATTTTTTTGTTCAACTTCACTGTTTCATTGGTTGTATTTATAAATTTAACTATTGTTTTATTTAAATTTACTATTGTGTTAGCACAGAATACACCTGACATCAATTCTCTAGAAGAAAAAAGATAATCGCCTTGATGTAAATTCAAATCGACTTGTCTAAAAACTTCACATCTAGGAGGCAAAATAATTTCATCTCTGAGATTATCCTCAATTGATATTTCAATTGCTTGATTTTTGTTAAAACAAGTTAAGGTCCATACTTCATCAGAAAGTCTCTACCCAAGATATCATCAGTAGGTATAGGAAAATTTTCTTCTACTACTTGAAATTTGTGATTTATTGTCGATTCATTTGATAATATTATATTAGATATTGTTGATCCGAGTGTCTGAATCGGATTGTTGTTTATTCCAGTTAATAGACATTTTTCGTTAAGTGTGACAATTTCATTTGGATTGAGTTTTGATAATTTTATTATAGAAATTTCTGCACCTGTGTCGATAAGCATCGTACACGGTGTACTGCAAGAATTAAAGTACAAATTTACACAATTAGAAAAATGTGTTTGTAGTTTGAAAACATTTTTCATTGCCTAGGTTGTCCTTGAGGCAACTGGTTTTGATAATAAATCATTGGTTGCTGATGCACTTGTTGGCCCAGTTGTAATTGGTGAACATGAGCATCTTGAGCAATTGGTATCTGTTGTGTTTGAAATTTTTCTTGGAGGCCCCCAACTGGATGTTGTTGCTGAGGGCCCAAAGAGTTTCCCGTTTGAGCAAAAAACATCCTTGGGTTGTTCCTATTACTTTGGAATTGATTTTGTGGAGGGAAATTTCTTCCTCTCCACTCAACAGTAATTCCTGTTTTGAGAATTGTTTTGTCTGTTTCTGAAATTAAAATTATTTTGTGGTTGTTGATTGTAGTTGTTTGGTTGATTAAAGTTGTTAGTTCGATTTCTCTGGAAATCGGGTTTTTTAACAAATGGTCGTTGTTGACGATTTGCTGAGTACTTCAAAACTTGTGCTGAATTGGACCCAGGCCATTGCTCATTTAACTTCTGTATAGCTTCGTTAATTGTACTAAAAAAACCTGCTTTCAGTATTATTTTTGTTTCCATATTGGTTATCTTTTCGATGAGCGCCTCCACTCCTGCCTTCGTGTGTTCCGTCGTACATGAAAGATTATCTGTTTCCAAAGCAAAGATGTCTTGATATTTCTTGCACAAATTCATTACATTTAATTTTACATCTTGTGGGGTGTGTTCCACATTTAGTTCAGATAATAACTGCTGATGCCTAGAATCATCGTTTGGTAATTTATTGAAAGAATAAATTTCATAGTTTTCAATATCGAATAAATGACAAGAAAAATTTCGTTTAACTTTGACCGTTTCGTTTTTAGTGTTCAAAAATTTCAAAACGGGGTTGTTGATTTGATTTTGTGGTTGAATCGGTGGATTCATCGTGACTATTCCCCCAGTTTGTTGTTGGGGGACTTGGTCGTTTCCCTGGCTATTGTAAAAAATTTGTCGACCAGGTCCTTGACGACGTGGATTGAATTGTTGATAATTTCTACCACGCCAATTATTATTGTTACCGTTCCTGTATTTTTTTTTTTTTTTTTTTTTTTTTTCTTTATTTTAGAGATTTTTAGCCTGAGGCTAGTTCATCTCTTACCGTTCCTGTAATTGTTATTGTTGTATTGATTAAAGTTTTGGTTACTATTGTAACGTCCACTATTGTTGTATGTTACTCTACCGCGAGGTCTATTTCCTCGGCTACTGTAACCACGACCTCGACCACGGTGGTTGGCATGTTCTCTTACATGAAAAATATGTGGTCGGGATGTATCTGCTGTCTCGTTCTCTTGCAGTTTTTGAACTGCGTCATTAAAATTGTCGAATCGTGCATGTTTCAAGCGTCCGAAGCAATTTGATAATTTATGAGTTGTTTTGTACAGCGTTTCATGGATGCTATGAGGATCCCTGCCTGGGGATTGTCATCAGATTTACGATGTAACATACTTGACGGTAAGAATGAGCATGCATTTATTCAATTTATTAAACTTATCCTAGGCTGTCGTTTTGGAGGCACTTGAAGTCTTATGTATTAATTAACCAATCACCAATCGATGGGTTATGGAGAAGGCATAAGTGGAAAAGAGAGTGAGAATTTGGGAGAGACCACACGGTCAGCATTCATACGCTGCCGGCGGGTTTGAAACAGCCATAGTATAATGACTCTGAAATATGATTCTTTTGTTTTGCAGTAAAACGTCCAATTGCAACATGCTAGTGCAATGGGTCGATGACTGACGAGGGTTATGGAAGAATTCGACTCTTCTCAGCATAAAGCTACAAGTGCGGCCTGCTAGCATTGTCTATGGGAAAAAGGGATTTGATGACATGTGGAATGCACATGTCACACCATCCTCCTATAGGGAAAAATGATTAAATTTTATGAGATCATTTTTGACTTCAAATACCTCTCACAAAATATTACGGTTATCCTTGCTTTTTTTTCAAAATCTTTATTTTTATATTATGTATTGCTCACCATCCCCTTTTGAGAGAGATGATTTTACGCGATGGCATTAGTTTCTATGTTTTCAATCTAAATATTGTATTTTAATGTATTGTTCAAATAGTGGAAGTACATTTTTCATAATTTTAAGCTTTAATTAATCTGTTCTTATGCACTATTTTCTTTTCTTGATTAAGTAAATTTTTGATAGTAACATTTGGATGATTTTCTTCTATAACTTCAAACGGTCCTGAATATACTCTGTCTAACTTTTTTCTGTTTTCTAATTTCAAATAGACTTTATCGTGTAATTTAACATCTATAGGGTTTACGTTTTGAGAATTATTTTTTATTCTAGCCGTTTTGCTTCTTTCTAGCAATTCTTTTGCTTTCAGTGCTGTTACTTGGATTTTGTATTTTAATTCTGTTAAATATGAATCATGATTATATTGTGGATCTATGGATATGATATTTTCAATGGAGCTTGGCGTGTTAGCTACTCTGCCAAAAACTAATTCAAAGGGGCTAAAGTTATGGGCTGTATGTATGGTTGTATTATAACAGAAAGTGTAGTATTGCAACCAGGTGTCCCAGTCATCATGTTGATCGTTAATGAAATGTCTTAGATATTCATTAAGGACGCGATGATTCCTTTCAAGACTACCAATGGTTTCTGGGTGATATGCTGTAGAGAATGTTTGATTGATTGAGAGAAATTCACAAATATTTTTGAACAGATCATTCTTATATTCTGTTCCGAGATCTGATTTTATAGTTATCGGGCAACCATATACCAGAATCAAATTTTCGACAAAAGCTTTCGCTAAAGTCTGTGCATTTTTATCTGGAATTGGTGCAATTATTATATATTTGGACAGATCGCATTGTATGGTTAGTGCGTATCTGTTCCCAAGTTTAGATTTTGTTAGTGGACCGATGGTGTCAATTGAGACTAGCTCAAAACACTTGATCGGAGTAGTTGTTTCTGTAAAATTTTCTTTTGTCTTTATTCGGTGTTTATTTTTTATGCACTTATCACATCGTTTTATATACTCTGTGATAGTACGTTTCATGTTTGTCCAGTAATATTTTGATCTGAGTCGTTGTAATAATCTATAAGTACCAATATGACCTCCCGTAGGTGTGTCATGGTTTTCAGAGATTATCCTTTGTATAGTTTCCTCATCATTAATCATTTGTGCTGGCACATAAAGTATAATTGTCGTATATTTTAACATTTCGTTGCATGCTTTTTTGAATGTTTCTCGAGGAATTAGGGTCAATATTTTGTCATTCATTTTCATAGCTAGCGTTTTTAATTCCATTTTCTTGGCCATATTATCTATCGTCTGCAGACTTTTTTGCAATTTAGTGTTGCTACCGTTATAGAATATTTGCGCTTGCGCAATTATTCTTTTCTGGTTCTTTGTCAGAAGTCGTATACATAACTTGTAGTCGTCAAAATCAAAAATAACTTTAGGCATATTAAAAGCATCTAAGTTATTGACTGATTCATATGCCCTGAGGTGATCAATCTCAGTAACAGGTGAATTAGTATTTGTGTTATCATTATGTTGGGTATTTTGTTGTTTGGTCATGTTTCTCGTTTGAACTGGTAAACATGAAAGGTTTTTGAGCTCATCCGAATCAATAGTAATACGTGAAAGAGCATCAGCGCTGACATTTTCTTTGCCTTTCACGTATTCTATGTCAAATGTGTACTCTTCTAATTCCAATCTCATCCGTGTCAGTTTTGACGATGGATCTTTCATTGAAAATAAGTATACAAGTGGACGGTGGTCGGTTTTTACTGTAAACCGTCTACCGTATAAATATGGTCTAAAGTAGGTTATCGCCCAATGAATCGCGGATAGTTCCTGTTCAATGGTCGATTTATTTTTCTCGCCTTTTGTAAAGCTTTTGCTTGCAAAGGCTATTGGTAGTTCAATATTTCCATGCATTTGGGTAAGAACTGCGCCACTGGCTATTTTCGACGCATCTGTATATAGAATAAATTTCTTTTTAAAATCAGGAAATTTCAAAATAACTGGATGTAAGAGTTTTTGTTTCAGGGTTTCAAATGCCTTTTTACAATCTGCAGTCCATTCAAATTTGACCTTTTTCTTTAATAAGTTGTTTAGTGGAGCGGCGATATCTGAAAAATACGGTATGAATATCCGATAGTAATTTGTGAACGCGACGAATCTTCTTACTTCGTCAGCATTTGTTGGTGTAGGAAATTTTAAAATTGTCGAGTATTTCGACTTATCTGGTTGAATTCCATTGCAAGAGATATGTTGTCCCAAATATGTAACATCAGGACGAAAAAAATTACATTTTCTAGGATTGAGTTTCAAATTATACTTTCGAAGTGCTTTGAAAACAGTTTCCAAATTTGATAAATGATGATCTATCGAACAACCAATGACGATAATATCATCAATATATAGAAAAGCGCATTCCGGAGGGAGACCACTTAGGGCTATGGTCATCATCCTCTGAAAGCTATTTGGAGAAATATTAAGGCCAAATGGTAGCCTACAAAATTCATAATGACCGGAATTGGTCGAAAATGCGGTATATTGTTTTTATTCATCTTCCAGTTCGATTTGATGAAATCCTGATGCTAGGTCTAGCGTAGTAAAGTATTTTGCTCTGCCCAGCTGGTCAAGAATTTCATCTATTCTTGGAAGTGGGAATTTATCACCAATTATTTTCTTGTTTAGTTGTCTAAAATCGACAACTAAACGCCATTTTTTCTCTTTGTTTATGGATTTCTTCGGAACGAGGAGTAATGGTGAATTATAAGGAGAAACTGAGTTCCGAATAATTCCATCATCTAGGAGTTTATTTACTTGTTCATTTATTTCTTGTTTGTGTGCTTCCGGTAATCTATAATTTTTTATATAGACCGGGCATCCGTCATTAAGATTGATTTGTTGTTTGTAAAAGTTGTTATGCGTTAGCGTGTCTGTTTGTAACGCAAATATATCGTTATATTTTTCGCATAGTTGAGTCAGTTTTCGTTTTGTGTTTGGATCAATGTTAATGTCTTTTATATAAAGTTCTTCAAAAAGTTTTTCATTTCGTAATTCTTGTTTACTTTGATCAAATGTTAGAATGTCATATTCAGTTAACGGTGTAATCGTTGTTGGACAAGTATTTTTAATTTTTACTGTTTCATTTGAAGTGTTTATTATTTTAACAATTGAGTTGTTTGGGCTAATAATAGCGTTTGAACAAAAAACTCCTGGTTTTAGTTCAGTTGCGTCTAAAACGAATTCTTCCTTCAAATGCTGTGTGTCTAATTTTCTGAAGACCTCACATCGTGGAGGTAGAATTAAATCACCGTTTAAAGTATCTTCGATTGTTAATTCAAAATTTTCTGACTGTTTAGAGTAACCAGTTAACATCCAAGTGTCATAATCAATTATGCACCTGTAGTTAACCAAAAAGTCTCGACCCAAGATACCATCTGTCGGTATAGGTATTTCTTGGGATACGATTTGGAATTTGTGTGGTATTTTATTTCCATTAGGTAAATTTATCAAAGTCGAAATTGTTCCTAAGGTTTCAATGGATTCCAGATTTATGCCTGTTATTTTACATTTCTCTTGAATGTTTACTAATTCAGTAATTTTTAAATTTCCAGTTTTTAGTAGAGAAATTTCTGCTCCTGAATCTACGAGAAAAGTGTTGTATTTATGTGAGGCTTCTATTCCCAATGTAATGAAGTTGCTATAAACAGTCTGAACAGTGAAAATTTTGTTTAACGTCTGGGTATTAATTGGGCTAGTGCCACTTGGTTTTGCTGCGGTTGGGCATGTACCACTTGAGTCTGCTGTTGTTGGGGTAGAGGTTGTTGAAACCCCAAATTATTTTGAGAGCTTTGAATCTCTTGCAGCATTTGGTTTGGTTGTGCTGAGTTGTAAAAAATTCTTGAATTATTATTATGGAAATTTCCACGGCTATTTGCACGACCGTTTCCACGATTATATCCGCGATAGTTTCCATTTGGATAATTGTAAGTTGTACGATAGTTGGATTGTTGGTTACGTCCTCGGAAACTTCTATCATTTCCACGCTGACGTCCACGTGAGTTTTGAATATTTCCTCGGTAACCGTAATAGTTACCTCTGTATCCAGAGTTGTTCGAGCGAAAATGTAAAATGTTGTTGGTCGGTGTTGGTTCATTTTCTGTAATTTTTTCTATTGCAGAGGACAACGAGGTAAATTGCCCTGCCTTTATTAGTAATTTGGATTCCTCGCTTCTTATGCCAGAAGCGAGTGCTTTCACACCGGCTTTGACCGACATTCTTGTGGCCGTATCCACCGGAACTTGTTCATTAAGATAAGCTCTTTCAAGCTCCAACGTGAGCTTTTCAATTTGTTCGGTGAATTTTGTTAATTCACCGACTTGTTTTGTGGTATTTAATTTCGCCATCACAGTTTCTGGCGCAATTGTTATTTTGCACTTTTCCGTAAGTTTTCTAATTATCTCATCTATATCCTGTGGGTTATCTCCCACTGCCGCTCTGGCCTTGCCTTCAAGTCGCGAGAGAATGACCTGAATGGCAACTGCGCGGTTTTCGTTTGTGATAAGTACCTTGCATGCGTTCAATGCTGCTATGGTACTATTCAATTTCTCTCCATCCCCATTAAAGGGCACAATTAATTGCGGAATAATTTTTACTATTTCCATTATGTTCGCCATCTTTTGACGATTAATTAATCTGTTTGTGAAAATGATCGCTGTAGCCACTCCTTTGAATGAGTTTAGTTTGGATTGATTTTTCTCTTTAATAATTCTTATAATTGTTTCATATACTAGTTTGGTCTTTTCAAGTATTAGGGCATGTTTTTCATTATTACCTAATTTACTAATAATTTGATTGTATAAATCCGTAGCAGTAGTTAATTTCTTATTTAAAATTCGGGTTGAAGACCTGACTTCACTCTTAGCCTTTAGTTCTTCAAGTAGTATTTTTAACGAGTCGTATTTGTCTTTCATGACAATTTTTCGAAATAACGGAAATGGTTTTAAAAAAAAAAAATAAAAATAACTCACAATTCATCTGCTTCAGCGGAGGTGGTTACCTTACACGCACATTTGTTGAAATCTTCCGGCCTCTGCTGATGAACGGCATCACTTTGCGTCCCCTCACAAGTTCATTCCAGGTGGAGGCGCACTCCTCAACACCTTATGGTTTTAGTTGTTGAATCGTCCGTAGCTTTGATGCTGGATGGCCTCGCCGAGCGGGGTGCTCCGGGCATTTGTTATCATTGACCGAACATGATTTGTCATCAGTGACCGAACATGATTGGAGAACCACTGCAGCCATACACTTTATCAAGGCGAGCGAAAATTTTCTGGTCACTACCGTACCGTACTGTCTGTACCGTAAAAATTTCTCTTGTAGCAATTTTCACCTTTCACTTCAACTTGTTCACATGTTTCAATTGTTTTTCAAGTGTTTAATTTTCGCGTTCAGTCTTTGAGACGATTTTCACTTTAAACTACATTTAGTGCCGCGATCGATCGGGCAGCATTTAACGCGACTTTCTTCTCTCGTTTTTATACTCTCCGTACAGTGTAATCACTAATTGAGCGAGCACAGTCATAAGAATTAACCATAGTAACAGATTGTGAAATTCGTGTTCTACACTGTGCTGTTCTTGGTTCTGTATTACGGTGACTTGCGGGTCACCGTTTTGGTTAATGTTTTTTGACTGGGGTTTTCCCATCGCTCAACTTTAACTTTTAATTCCGTACGGCACTGATACTATCGCACTGATTCTGGAACTTTGGCACTGTTTGGTTTGGAAAAAACTACTTAACACGGAACAACTTTACATGTCATGGTATGCCATATAAGGATCCCTGCCTGGGGATTGTCATCAGATTTACGATGTAACATACTTGACGGTAAGAATGAGAATGACTTTATTCAATTTATTAAACTTATCCTAGGCTGTCGTTTCGGAGGCACTTGAAGTCTTATGTATTAATTAACCAATCACCAATCGATGGGTTATGGAGAAGGCATAAGTGGAAAAGAGAGTGAGAATTTGGGAGAGACCCCACGGTCAGCATTCATACGCTGCCGGCGGGTTTGAAACAGCCATAGTATAATGACTCTGAAATATGATTCTTTTGTTTTGCAGTAAAACGTCCAATTGCGACATGCTAGTGCAATGGGTCGATGACTGACGAGGGTTATGGAAGAATTCGACTCTTCTCAGCATAAAGCTACAAGTGCGGCCTGCTAGCATTGTCTATGGGAAAAAGGGATTTGATGACATGTGTATACAGAATAAATTTTTGTGTAAAGTCGGGAAATTTCAAAATTACTGGTGATAATAATTTTTGCTTAAGGGTCTCGAATGCCTTTTGACATTCTCTAGTCCAATCAAATTTAACGTTTTTCTTTAGAAGGTTATTTAAAGGGGCTGCAATGTCCGAAAAGTATGGTATGAATCGACGGTAATAGTTTGTAAATGCGACGAATCTTCTTACTTCATCTGCATCTTTTGGTGTCGGAAAATTCAAAATTGTTGAATATTTGGCTTTGTCTGGTTGTATACCTTCAGAAGAAATTTGATGTCATAAATAGGTTACATCTGGGCAAAAAAATTTACACTTTTGGGGATTGAGTTTTAAGTTGTATTTTTGAAGAGCTTTGAAAACTGTTTCCAGGTTCACCAAGTGGTGATCTATTGAACATCCAATAATGATTATATCATCAATGTAGAGGAAGGCGCATTCCGGAGGAAGTCCACTTAGTGCGATGGTCATCATCCTCTGGAAGCTGTTTGGAGAAATGTTTAATCCGAACGGTAGTCGATTAAACTCGTAATGACCGGTGCTTGTCGAAAAAGCTGTATATTGTTTCGATTCATCTTTCAATTCGATCTGATGAAAGCCTGACGCTAAGTCGAGCGTAGTAAAGTACTTTGCTCTACCTAGTTGATCAAGAATGTCATCGATCCTTGGAAGAGGAAATTTGTCTGCTATAATTTTCTTGTTTAGTTGTCTGAAATCGAACTTGGTTGTTCTTGCCCACGTTGCGAGACCTTGACGATGGGAAATATTGTTGCTGTGCCACATCGGTTGGCCATATGCAGCTAAGATAATTTATGCACTACAGTACGAACGTATTTAATCAACATTTCATGTAGATTCTGAGGAGTTAAATCTTTTAACAGATTTGTAGCATCAATAAATGCGTTCAAATTTTCAGCTGAACCGTCATATGGATGGATTAATGCAGTTGCTGTTTTAATGTCAAATGTGGGAACCGGTGGATTCGCCATTTTGATTAAGCTTATTTTTTCGTTAATAATATTTTTAATTGTATGTATAGCGTCTCTTGCGCCTTTTGCAATAAAGGTTATTTCAGCATCAGTCAAGTTATCTTGCTGATTTAAGAGTTGCTGTTCTAAATCATTAGAAGTTTCTGTAGCGTGAGTTAACTTCGCATACAGTGTGCCTAATTTAAATTGTTTATTAATTGATTTTTTTTTTAGATTATTTGCCTCGGTGATTAAAATTTTGAAACCATTTTCGAGGTCTGTATATGTCATAATTGTTGTAAAAAGATTTTTTTTTCTCTTGTTTTGTTTGTTCCTTTTTCTTTCTCACATTATTAGGAAAAGGAAGTTTTTGTGTTACTATTTTTTTTTCACATTAATGGTAAAAGGAAGTTTTTGACTTACAACTTTTTCATGCTGTGTTCCCTCTGTGCTTAACGCAACGGAGGGTTAAGCGGATGTTGGTTGTTTAGTATTCAGCGAGCCGTCCTATGTCCACTAATGTTGGTGTATTTGCAAGCTTGTTCTGCCTGCCTGCTGCTGTTCCATTACCAGTCCGGTCTGTGATATAAAGAATTGCTATCAGAGATCGTTTCCTCCTTGCTGTTGATTACCGGTCTGGTTTGTGATATAGCGAATTAGAGAACGTTTTCTCCTTGCTGTCAGTGTTGGAAAAATCATTTTCAAAAAAAGTTCTATCACAGCTCATTGCAGAGATAAATCCCAAAGGAACTTCTCACAAAAAGTTCGCGAACGAAAGATGAAAAAAAGTTCATGAAAGCGTAGAGCGAGAGAAATTTTCATTTCGTATCGCGAAAGATCTTTCGTCCCTCCATCTCACATCATTTCACACGTACTCGTGATTCGAACCAACCAAATATCCCCTCAGCTTTGTTCTTTTTTTCCAGCGAGTAAAGGTAGGCGATGATCATGCGAGAGTGTCTGTTTGTTTTCTTCTCGTTCTCCGATATTTTTCGCATCCTTCACATTAAATACCATTTCCAGAGAACTTTGAGATTTGGGCGTAATTGCTTTTGTAAACAAACACGTCATTCAGCGATTTCTCACGAATCAAAGCACAATCTAGCGAACTATACTATACCAAATGAATCATTCCTCTACCTGTCTGTGTTGTTAGTTTTTTAGATTGAACTTTAATTCACGAGAAATCGGCGAATTAAGTGTGTGTTTACAAAAGAAATTACGCCCTAATCTCAAAGTTTTCCGGATTTATTTATAGTTTTAGTTCTCAATGCAACCAGCTAATAGTAGATACTTGTAACTCAGTGCTGTAAATTTTCATATCATTCGATTGAAGATGAACCACTACAACCATTCAATCAATTCTGTGTAAACGAATTCTCACATGACCATAATTTGAAGAGCCCCTTTCTCATTCGAAGCTCATTGTCACTGTCAATTGAGTCACTCAGTATCATTTGATATACGACAGTGGAGTATGGAAGAAATCCAGGAAAATGGTCCCGAACAGACAAGTCGACCCGATGTCGGATCAATGTAAGGCTAATTTAAGGTCGATGTCGACCCAATGTCGGGTCAATGTCGGGTCAATTTTGGGTTTATGTCGGGTCAATGTTGGGTCAACATCGGGTTGGGGTTTGATAGAAGTCAGGTTGGTGTCGGGTTGGCTTAGCTTTTTCGCCGGAATGTCGACCGCAACTGATATCACCCATTCGGAGGAGGTCCCCTTTGATAGCGAATAGCTACTTTTCTCATTTTCATCAAAAATGTTCAAATGATTTTGAGAATTTACAGCACTGGTAATAGCACAGTGAAAAAGTTCACCACCACCTATATTCCCAACCATCCCCCTGCATATAATTATTGCATAATAGCTTACAGGAACGATATTACGAACACTAGTGATGAGAGGAGCCATGCATTAACTGTATTTCGTGAAAATGAGGATACATTAGGCGCTCCTCCTTCCGCAACCCCCTATCCTGAGGAACGGTTTTAATATAAAAATTACTAGTCACAAAATCTTACACTACCCTCCCCGTTCCTCGTTAATGTCGCGTTGACACTTGTGCTGATTCATTCATTTTTTTTGCCAGAAACCTGGGGCATTGGGCAATCAGTTGCACAAAACTGTTCATCCTGATAACGGCTACTTTAAACAACAGGCGCCAGTAGACAGCCAGGTACCAGACTTATCAGTCTTTAGAGATTGTATTGATTTACTCGGGATAGCTTTCTGTCTATAATCTTTCCCTTGTGAAATGTGCAGTGCAATTTTCAAGAACGAATGTGGTGTAAAGAGATAGAGAGAAAAAATGATCTGATATTTTTCGTATCCTCACGTTGGTGATTCGAGTTAAAAAAGTTCGCGATATCTCATTCTCTCATCCCAGAAAGTTCGCTCAGGAAATATTGGAGTGTGAAACTAGTGAGGGAAAGTTCCCAAGAGAAAACGTATCGCAAGCGAAAATGATATTTTGGTGAGAATTCCATCACTGCTTGCTGTTAATAACAACTCTAGCTTTACTCGTTAATCGCGTTTTAATAAATCTCCAACAAGCCAACTCTAGCTTTACTCGTTAATCGCGTTTTAATAAATCTCCAACAAGCCAACTCTAGCTTTACTCGTTAATCGCGTTTTAATAAATCTCAATAACATTGGAAGGTGGTTTGCAGTAGTTAAATCTTTTAATAGATTTACTGCGTCTACAAACGCACACAAATTTTCTGGCGATCCATCATACGGTTGAAGTATGCTGGATGCCGTTTTAACATCAAACTGAGCCATTTTCGTTTCGTTGTTGTAATCGTTACTGAGTTTACGTTTTATAATTTCTGTTATTTCATGAATCGCTTCTCTTGATGCTTTTATGAAAAAATCTAATTGTTTTATGGGAATATTTGATTCCTAATCAAAGTTTCTTGTATGTCGTTGAATAATGCTGTCGCAAATTCTAATTTTGCTTGTACAGTCTCTCTTTTATATACTGTATTGATTGATTTTTTTAAATTATCAGATAATTTTACTAAGGTAACAACATCTATTTCAAGTTGTTCTAACATTAATAAAAATATTAATGTAATTAGTTTATCGAATAATCTTATAATTACATCTCAAATTTTAAATATAAATGTTTGTATCGTTAATCGTCGTACCTTTCATCCACTCGTCATTTGCCGTCCTGTGTTGAAGCTTTTTATTCGGTTACGTCTTCTCTCAGTATTCTCGTCCTTCGTAGACCCGCCTATCGGCCTCAGATAGTGGGCTCGCCTGCAGTTGATTGTTGGTAAATACCACTTTTAATTTTTCCTCATTTTCATTAACTTTTTCCACTTTTATTAAACGTTTTTTAGTTCGTTGTCGTTTTGTTTTGCTTTAAATTCGATGCAAACATCAGTGTAGGCATCGATTGACTCTTTTAAGCTATTCCAATCCATGCCTTGTTTCGGAACATAGGTCATGGTTCTATTGTATCTATTTCTGATGGGATTTATTCGGCGATATTCTCTGTATCCGTGATTGTCAATGAATTTTAACGCACTTATTTGGGCGTCAATTTGCGCCTTAATGTCTTCCCACGTTTCACTCATCTAACTAGAGTTCACACTTTAGAAGCACACGAACTTTATTTGTCTTTATTTCACTGCACTTTACCTTATACGGTGTGAATTGTGGCTACTGATTTTGCCGCTTTCAGAGCTTGTGATTTGGAGTGACTCTTGTACATCGTGTACGCAGTGATCACCAATTGCATAATCACTATCACAAGTATAATTATGAGCAATTTATCATGCTCGTCATGTTTTTCACTGTGCACTGCAAGCTGATTTAAAACGTTCACTTGTGGGTCTCCAGAATTAGAAACACTCTTCGATTGTGTTTTACCCATTTTTAAGTTTTCACAGTCACTTTTTATCACTTCTTTTAAATTTTTTTTTTTTTACTATTTTTCTAAATCTAGTTTGAACCTAGACTTAGACTGTCTACGGTCAGCCATGTACGGAGAAGGCTTGTTTCGTATAAATAAATGTCATACCTTTTAGGTTTGAAAAGAAATCCAGAATTGCCGTCGATTTATTTCCGTTTTAGTTTTATATCAGTTACAACGAGTATCTTAAATCTATGTATTGAGGAACGTGGATTAGCGTTCGGTAAAATGTTGACCAATCAGAAGTTAGCATTCTGATCGGTACATAATCGATTCTAGCATTTAGATGGATGGTGCATGGAGGGGATGATAGAAAGATAGAGAATGTAAACATAGAGAGAGTGAGTGCCCTAGCCCTAGCGCGAGTGACTTGTCATAGTCGCTTGCGCTATGCATTTCTCGAGAATGGAACTGTGTTAGCGGTGTGGTAATAGGACACTTTTTGCATGTTCTTCAGTTCTTAGCTTCAAGTGCTGTTGTGCTACTTGAGGTTTATTGCTTTGTATGAATGATTGGAACTGTCCGTGGGTACGGGTTAATATGTTGTAATTAGGATGGGAACATGGACTTGATGTTCTGGTGGGAAATGGTTGAGTTTAAAGAATGTGTTAGGAAATTTACGATGTGAAATGTAGGCTTTATGAGAAAGATTGTACTGTGAGAAAGTTTATGTCGGTAAGTTTGCTTACACAGGTCCTTGCCTCATTCCTCCCTCGTAGACCCGCCTATCGGCCTCAGATAGTGGGCTCGCCTGCAGTTGTTCTTTGGTAAATACCAGGGTTACTTCCACTCACTTCGCTATAAAAAATGTTTTTCGGAGTTATGGAATCATTGGATGCTATTATGAAAGTTTGTACTTGTCAGAAACAAGAAGAGGTTGGAAGGTATGTATTTGACACATAAAACCTGTCAATTTCGCTTTCAGTGCGTCACAATCAGCGAATTTATGACTCGTGAGCGTTCACTCAGAGTGAGCGCTCACGATTCGTTAAATCGCTGATTGTGACGCACTGAAAGCAATAATGACAGGTTTTATGCGTCAAACATCTAGTTTACAACCTTATCTTGTGACTTACAACTACTAACTATCATTATAATATCTAATTATTTCATAATTCCGAAAAATATTTTTTTATAGCAAGTGAGTGGAAGCAAGCCTGGTAAATACCAATCAATTTTTTTCTAGTTTCACTTGTTGTTATTTGCTTCTATGTAATTGTCTGTATACGCATCGATTGATTCACGGAAACTGTTCCAATCCATACCTTGTTTTAGAACAAAGGTTATGGTTCTATTATACACGCTTCTGGTTTGGTTCACTCGATAGTATTCACGGAAACCAAATTTCTCAATAAATTTTAACGCACTAATTTGAGCACTAATTTGCTGCTTGATTTCTTCCCACGATTCACTCATCTTTAAACATAATATGGTGCAGTCACTTACTTAACACTTTGTTGTTCATTAACGTTCACGAAACATTATGAAGTGTGGCAACTGACTTTGCCGCTTTTAATGCTTGCACTTTTGTGTAATTTTTGTACATTCCGTACAAAGTTATTAATTGTTGCACCGTCACTAACACGAAGATGATTATTAAATTTTTTTCGTGATTTTCATGCTTATCACTGTGCACTGCGAGTTGATTTAAAATATTAACTTGCCGATCACCGCTGTTAGAAACGATTTTTGATTGGGATTTGCCCATTTTCAATTTTTACTTCAACTTTCACTGGAAACTTATAATTCACTATCGATAACTGTCACGGTCGCCATGTTAGGAGAAGGCTTCTCTTCGTGGCATGTTTCGGTTGAAAATAAACTTTGCAGCCATTCCGTTTGAATGGGTAATGCGGTAATTCAGCTGGTGTGTAAAATATACGCGCATTCTCTTGGTTGTTATTTTGGTTTCGATAATGATTTCGATTTTGATTTGAATAATTACCACGACCTTGGTGGTAATTCCCACGAGAATGTTGACGCTGATTAAAATATCTAGGTTGGTGTTGATTCCCATGTTGAAATTGACGATTGTTTGCGTTGCGATACCCAAAACGGCTATTCTGATTTCCTCGAGCTGAGTACCCTCTGAGAGTTTACTTTCCGAAATTGAGCGTTGAAGATTTGTGCTGTAGGAGTTGTTGCTGTTTCATTAAATTTTTGGATAGCCTCTTGAATTGATGAAAATTTAGCGGCTTTCATAATTATCTTAGTGTCTGAATCGGTGGCTTTGCTTATTATGGATTCGACCCCTGTTTTTGTTGCCATCTTGGTAGCAACATCTAGCGGTATGTTGTTTTTGACATACAAAGAAGTTAACTGCGTGGTCAGTTGTTCAATGTTGAGTAAAAATTTGTCTTGGTCGCCGTTCGTTTTCAATGCCTTAATTTTTGCAACCACCGAATCTGGTGTTTCGGTGCTCGTGCAGTGTTGCTTCGCTGCCTGTACTATTTCATCGATAGTATTGACGTTAGCAGGTAGAGCTGAACGAGCTCTACCACTAAGCCTTGTTTTTATAAATTTAACAGCTACAGCTGTATGTGCTGCTGCTGTAAGTTCATTTAATAAGGCCACTGAGTCTGTGAACGCGTCAAGTGTACCTGGTGAACCATCATATGGTTGGACCAGGGCTGTGGCGGTTTTTAAATCAGAAGTTTCTTGTGGCTATTTAGCTTTTAGAATAATGGTAGATTCATAATGTAACTGTCGATGTTCGCAACGTTAGGGATTCTTGAAGCAAAGTCCTTTTATGGTTCAAGACAGGCTCAAGCTGTAAATTTTATTGATTAATTAACCAGCTTGAATAGTTCAACAAATTCGTACTTACAATTTAGTGCCCAAACAATTCTAGGTGCGAACAATATACGGATCTTTAAGATCTAGTTTTAATCTGTAGGTTTAGTCTGTAAATTCAATAGTTTTAAGGTATTTCATAGGAACAAATTAGTAAATAATCTTACGAAATTCGGGTAAATTCTTTCTCTCCTCACTCGAGTATTTCACTTCACATACAATATCAACAAATTTCAATCAGACAATAGACAATAGACCTATGTCTACTCCCTACATCTGACGTTCGTTCGTTGTACCGGTTGGGTCATCCTTTTGGCTCACTTGTCCGAGGGGCTTGCACGCAACATCCTCCCCCTCATGTCGCCTCAGCTTCCGCTAGGCGTCATCTTCCGGTTCCACATCCAGTAGTGCAAGCTTGACGACAGGCCTTCGTAGTATGCCACCCGAAGTCATCACCTCAGCTTGTCGCACTGTCCCATCCTTACCAGGATACGTACGCACCACCCGACCTCTCAACCACCTATTTCTGACCTTCTCATCCGCTATGACTACCAACTCACCCTCTTTAATCGGCCTGACATTTTGGAACCACTTAGTCCTCCTGGTTATCGTCGGCAGGTACTCGGTGATCCACCTTCGCCAGATGTTGTCCAGCGTGTACTGCATCATATTCCAACTGCTTCTTAGCGACTCTCCTTCACTAACCGGGGCCTTAATCGGTTGCTGAACCCCAGTTGAGCTTAACAGCAGGAAATGATTTGGAGTTATCGCTTCCTGGTCTGAAGTCTCCAGAGCAACGAAAGTCAACGGCCGCGAGTTTATCATCTTCTCAGCTTCAGCGAAGAGTGTTGCCAGCGATTCGTCATCCAGCTTACGCTCCGAAGGAATCGCTCCAAGAGCCGATTTAATGGACCGGACCATCCGTTCCCAGCAGCCTCCCATATGTGGCGCTGAGGGTGGGTTGAACCTCCACTGCGTATAAGTGTCCGTGAACGTGCTACTCAACTCCGCATTGATCTCCTTCGTTTCCTTTTCCAACTCCCGGCTGACTCCAACAAAATTTGTACCGTTATCGGAGTAAATCTCTTGCGGCGCTCCACGTCGAGCGATGAATCTACGCAATGCTTTTTTGCATGAATCGGATGTCAGGCTACTTGCTACCTCGATGTGTATGGCTCTTATTGTCAAGCACGTGAATACCACTCCCCAACGTTTAGCCACGCTCCGTCCAACCTTGACTAAGTACGGCCCGAAATAATCGACTCCGACGAAAGTGAAAGCGCGGACATGTGTCGTCAATCTCACGGTTGGTAGTGGTCCCATCTTCGGCGTCACTGGAACCGACTTGTACACTCGACACCACGTACATCGAGTCTTCGTCATTCGTACGCATGTTCTCAACTTGCCTACGTAGAACCTTTGGCGAACTTCGTTTACCACCGTCTCATCATTAGCATGGCGAAATTCTCGGTGATACCAATCCAGCAGGAGCTCCGTCACGCGATGTTCTCGTGGTAGTATGATTGGGTATCTTGCGTCGAGCGACAAATACTCCGCCGCACCGATCCGACTGTCTACACGAAGGACTCCGTTCTCATCCATCATCGGCGGCAACTTTGCAATCTTACTCGAACACTCCAATCGCTTTTCTTCGTTTCCCGGATCCATGTTACACTTCATCGTTGTCACTTCATCCGGATATGCATCCGATTGTACCAGCTTCCACAAAGTCATTTCCGCTTTCTGTAACTCATCTCTGTTTAGCTCTACAGCTGTTTCTCGAGTAGTTCCCTTGGAAGCTCGACGAAGATTGTCGATGAATCGATGAACATACGCAACGCTCCGCTTCAAACGCTCGAACTTGGAGAAGCGTTTAAATTCGACTGTTGGCTTGACGATGAAATGCGGACAGACGAATGCTGGTCGAAGTTCTTCGTTTGTATCTTCCACGTTTTCTTCTAACCATTCACCGTCTCGGTCGTACAGGAATGCAGGTCCACGATACCAGCGGCTTTCGATTTCGGTTGATGGCCCTTTGCCCCACTTTGTTGCTTCGTCAGCAACGTTGGTTTTCGTTCCGATCCAGTTCCATTCATCCACCGCAGACAAACTCAGGATTTCGTTGACTCTAAAGGCGACAAATTGGCGGTAGCGACGTGAGTCCGACTTAATCCAAGCGACTACCGTTGTAGAATCACTCCAGAAAAAGGTGCGTGTTATCTTCACGGAATGATGATCTACGATGGTTTGCCTCAGACGAGCTCCTATTAAGGCCGCCATAAGCTCTAGTCGCGGCATCGAAAGTGTTTGCAGGGGCGCTACTTTGGTCTTCGATGAGACAAGGGTGCATCGAACCTCTCCCCTGTCGACGATTCGGAAGTATGCGACCGCAGCGAAGGCCTGTTCGCTCGCATCGACGAAAATGTGTAGCTGGAGCGAATCGTAGCTGGCAGGATCGTATCCCGGAAAATAGCAACGGCTGATCTTCACCTTGGTCATCTCTCTTAGTACCTTCAACCATTGATTCCAGCGACAGAATATCTCCGATGGAATCTTTTCGTCCCAGCCAAGGTTTTCCCTCCAAAACCGGACAAGCTCGAGACACTGGTGAATTTCGGATTGGAAGTGCAGAATTTGTGCGGACATCTGAAGGCGGTTGGACTGGACTGGCATCTATCGAATCCCACATTGCTACAGGAGCTTGTCGACAAGTTGCCAGCGAACGTTAAGTTCAACTGGGCGATGTATCAGCAGCAGTTTCCGATGGTAGACCTCAACGTCTTCAGCGAGTATATGGCCCGTGTGACATCTGCAACCAGCAGCGTAACGCTATCTTGTATTCAGCAGAAGCATCCGAAGGATGACCGTACCAGAGCGAAGGAAAAGGCCTACGTGAATGCGCACACCACTACGGAGCGAGATGGATCAACATCGGTGACCAATGGCAATAGGAATGCGGGAAAGGAGCGGTTTTTGAACGCGAGCGGCAAGAAAACGGAGGAACTCAAGAAATGTCCAGCGTGCAATGCGGGAGATCATCAGGCTGATGAGTGCTCTAAGTTCAAGGGGCTTACTCTCGACAATCGTTGGAGCATTGTGAAGGAGCACAAACTTTGTCGACGATGTTTGAAGCCACATCTTCGTTGGCCGTGTAAAGGGGACGCCTGCGGAGTCAACGGTTGCCAGAAGTTACATCATCGCCTGCTGCACTACGAGCCATCGGCGGATTCAAGGGCAACCGAACAGATGACGAATGCTACGGTAACAATCCACCAGACGTCAGCGCCACTCACACTATTCCGAGTACTTCCTGTCACGCTTTACGGGAAATATGGTGAAGTCAACACCTTCGCATTTCTTGACGACGGGTCCTCAGTGTCTCCATTTTTCACTACGTATTTTATTTTATTTAGATCCAACGGTCTAGGGTTCATGTCCCTATTCGGGCGCCAAAAGAAACCATTCTTCTGAATGGGGTGGAGTTCCTACATTACACAATTGTCACTGTCGTTGGAGATCCAAAACGACATGCATCATTCACCGAATATGGCATTAACCAAAAAGACTTACTTGTATCAAGTCAGTAAGCATTTTGTTCGATTGTATTACTCTAGTATTGGAGGGCAAACTGAGAGTATCTCGCCATTTAACGTTCGGTCTAAGTTCCTTCCTGAACTTAAAACGCCGAAGCCGTTCGCCTTCTGTTGGAATGATAGCGATTGGGTTCCGTGCGTATTTCAAGTGGCTTGGATCTGACGTAACCATTATTGATTGCCTTAAAAATGGGGCATGGTTGAACCAGTCAAATAAATCATCAAGCTCAAAACAAGACAATCCGAGCTCACGGAGAGCTATTCTAGCGGTTGTCTTTCCAGACGCATTCGGAGCGAAAAGCACAATATTCCACTCCTGCTTTCTGGAATAATTCCTCCTCTGCTCTTCGGAGAATGGAAAACTCCGGAGCTTCTTTCCATCATTAATGTGCTTGTTTGCATGGCAGTTGAAACAGCCACAGCCTGTATGGCAGTACTTCGGTAATCCGATAGCAACCGGTATAGTGACAGATTCAACAAGAGCGGGTTCTCTACATCCCGTGTCACTAGCCCTGATCCGGGTAACTGCACAGTTGGCTTTCTTTCCAACTGCATAATAGTCATCAGCGCAGGCAATTGGTTCCATCACAGCTGGGAAACGCTTTGTACCTGGAGCTGGATTATTACACTCTGTGTACGTAGATATAAAAGTAGTGAGAGTCGTCTTTGTTATCTCTTCACTAATGGTAATATCCAGCGTCTTAAAAGCTGGTGTCGCTATACCATTCAAAATTGATTTCCCATTCCTGACTGAATTAACAAATTCATCCACAATATCAATATTGCAGGGTGGCGTCTCAGTGGTACGTGGAGAGTGTCGTCTATCCACGACATTACAATGAAGGGCGAAGGAGTGCCGCCTATTATCAAGAAGACTATCCACGTGGAATTCCCGTGGCTCCGCGAACATATTATGAGGAGAAGATAGTTAATTACTTTACCAAGGATGGCGTAATTAATGAAGACTTATTAAAGTCACAAAAATGGAACCAGCGACGTATTGCTGATGAAACTAGAGTCATGAATGTTAGACTATGGTTCACTTCTCTCGGATCTACCGCTCGAGAGTATCTTTTTAATAACTTGTCACTTAAGAAATCTTAATTGGGACTTACCTAATACCCTTGCCTTGGGTATTCGTTTTACACTATTCTTCAGAGTTTTTCTTATATATTTTTTAAAACTTTCACTTTGGTTTTACTTGTGCGGGTCAATGATATTGTTTTTTTTTTAACTAACAGTTTACTAAAACTGTTTTCTTCTGGCCTGTTCGAACCTTGCACTTGGCCTTTTGTTTATTTCCACGCACTTAGATATAGCTGGACTATATCTTTCTTCTTTAACTGTACCCTTCCAAAGGGTCACTTTGTAGTCCCTGGTCTGACTAATCTCGCCTGCTGGAAGAGGCGTTTTAATCCAGGCTTGATAGGCCTTGGAAGATTTCACTTTACTGACCTGACGGTCGATTACACTGAAGCGTTCGGCAAGATAATTAATTTCTTGCATTAAGTCCTTCATGAGGACTTGCTTCAATTTTTCAATTCTACACTTTTAAATTAACTTCTTCACTCTGGTCTTTTGGCGCCAGTACACCTTTTTTCGAGTTCACTTTTTTAAACTTTCACTGTAGAGGAAGTTTTCTCTCTGGAGCCACCATGTTGCTCTCTGGAGATCGTATTGGGATTGGGTTTTTGTTTTGGTCAGGAGTTGGGGATACTAGGTTGGTGATTTGCACCCGTGAGGGTCTTTTGGTTCCCGTTGCGAGAATCGTTTAGGGTTACGATTCAAACGGTTGCCAAGCCGATGCGAAGGTAATCGGCTCACGTGTGCTAGGATGGTGAGGTTTTGTGAGCAGAGTTTTCCTTCTTCAAGGATACGTGAAGTTCCAAGTTAACCAGATCTCTTCAATCCAGACTGCTGGCCAGTTGCCACAATCTGTAATTGATTCCAATTGGTTGGGTTCCACCTAAAGAGAGTCCGGTATCACTTGCCAAATTTAGTTGGTGGCGAGTTAAGGGGCTTCCGGATACAATCTTTCGGCTGGATTGCTAACCAATTCAGACTCAAGACCTGATATAACTTACCGATTGGGTTTCGGATGAGTGAGCCCCATGAACGAATAGTCAAAAAAACACACTGATTTTATTTCTCTTAAATTTTCTCTTATATAAGGAGTCGGGGTCCTAGAATTTGGACGTCAGTACATCGTGCGCATGTGCGCTTTTGCATCTATGCAAGGGTCTTATTCACCTACGCTCAAGTCCCTACGCACAAGTCCTATGGCCTTTGCTCTATCGCCTAAGTGACGATACGGTTTTATTTGGTTTCCGAATTTAATTACTTTTCTTCTAATTTCGGGAGTCGGGCGACGCGTGAGATCACCCCGTTCTACAATTCTTAAACAGCGCACTTCCCAGAGTACGCGCGGCCTTACCTCTTGCGGGTAATTTATTGAACCTTCCTTAACATCTCCTACCTAGTTCTATTAATGTGGCCTTGCTTTTGCGATACCGTTCTTCATTGGTACTCGACCGTACCACCGCGTATCGAATCTTTTACGACCTTTTTATGGGCTGTTACCGGCGGGTAACATTTTGTTTTCCATCATTAGATGTGGGGAGTAGGGTAAATAAAATTGTTAGTGTAGCTAACGGTCGATTTGAAGTGGGGGCGATCAACGCCCGACGGTGTGGATCGCGTGTGTCGTCTGATAGCAGTAGGTAGCTGATAGTGCTCTACGCTACCTACGATCGTGGGCGGATGGAGAGGATCGCAAACGACTGGCCGAAGCAGAACGGAGGAGAGAGATCCCGACTGAGCGACGAGTCAGTAAGTGACGAGCCTCTGCCGAGGACGTTTTCGGGATCAAAACCCCCGTTTCGACAAAAAGTGATTCAGCAACTGTGCTTGTCGGGTCGTCACCGAAGCGCCTAGCAAGAATTGGCCTCTCGTTGCCGTGAAAGCGCGGGCTGTTAGTTCCAGGAGCAATTCGACCAGTGTGGCCGCGTCGGCCTCTGCTGGCTCCGGGCGACCCCACAACCAAGGTCACATCGCCGTAGCCAGGCTTCCCGGCGGTTCAAGAACACGCCCTGCTGGTTCGCTATCCACCAGGCTATCATCACTCATGGTACAGCGTCGGCGGTCGACGACGCCGAATAGTGAACAAGCGCAGTTGAGCGCTGGGTCCATAGCCGCTACCATCGTCGCATCCATCACTGCCACCAACGCTGCAAGAATCGCTTCCCTTCCTGGCGACCGCCCGATCACCGTCTAGAGCAGCACTACCGCCCGTCATCCCGCCCGAGCTGCCAACCTCGGTATTCTTCAGCCACGTTGGGCCGAGATCCAACCATCACCCGATTTCTGCACCGCCCCCACTACCATCACTGGCCGAATAAAGCGTAAGGTAACCAAATTCGCATTTTTCTAGGTCCCCTCACATCCGAAAGGTCTCCCTCGCCCAAACGCCCTGAGACCCGGAACCTTTGTGGCTTTGTGTGCCCACCCTGGAAGCTACCGTCGGCTCTAGACCAGTAGCTTGGGGTCTTGGCTGTTCTCCTTATGCTCGAAAACTGCATTTACGGTCTTAACACCCTTAATCTGGGACCACACTTCAGATGTAAGGGCTGATGCTTCAGGACTGTAGCACAACGTTCCAGCTGTCGTTGCGTCATTAGCGAAACTACATTCGCGCATCCTCGCTAATCCATTCCTATGTACTAAATTAGTTGGTTGCCATCCCAACAAGTTTTCATTTGCAACCCCTCCTTCGGGGATCCAAGCTTCAGGGAGTGGGATCCAATTGGCTGCTCCTCCTTCCTGGTTAAAATGTAACGTGGCATTAATAAATCCTTTCGTTACGTATGGGCTCCAATTCGCCTCATAAACATTGTGGTTTTCAGCGGTAATCTGTCCAAACGTACCGCTGCTGCACGTATCCTCGATGGGCCCCTGTGGTATCGAGACCGACGGCAGGTTCAAAAACACTTTGTCTCCGGTTGGAGTCAGTGTCTGGCCAATGGAATTTAGGTATTCGAAAATTGGCTTTGGAATAAGCATATCCTTCGCACGGATAGCCTCCAGTGCATCCTGCTTATTCGTCAAGGATGGATGGGCTAGATCATTCCTCTGAATGGACATGATTCTAGCATTCAATAAAACGGCCATGGAATGTTGGAACACAGGGAACGGGCACATTTGGTCCAAACGCGATTCCAAGGTGCGCGAGTGGTCGTATGTTGCACGGAGTACAGTCGAAAAACTGGCAAAATCGTAGTTCTGGCACACTGTATGCCGAACCGGGACTGCACCCAAGACTTCTCCTGTGTATAAGTCCTCATCCTGAGGCTCTGTCTGAGTAGTAGAACGGCCAGGTATTTTCTCAGCTGGTTTACCTGGTCCCTTTTGCTTTGGATTCTTTCGCTGGTTTTGACGCCATTTTGGCTCACTAGCTTGGAGCTTAGTGCCTGGCTCAGCAATCCTTTCCCACTGGTCTCCAGTGTCGGTATTTCTACTCTCATTGAACGTATTCATTCGTTCGTAATCCCGACGCGATAGCGCTCGACGATTATTATTGTTGGTCCGAGCAGGAGGTGTTCCGTCCATATCTCTTCCCCGAGTTTGACCTCGATTGTACGCCATAATAGCAGAAGTATTCTTTTCAGTTAAGTATTTAGAGTGAACAGAAAAAGAACCATTGTATACGCTTCTTTTTTCCCTGACCGGAGGGGGATATGTTACCGGCGGGTAACATTTTGTTTTCCATCATTAGATGTGGGGAGTAGGGTAAATAAAATTGTTAGTGTAGCTAACGGTCGATTTGAAGTGGGGGCGATCAACGCCCGACGGTGTGGATCGCGTGTGTCGTCTGATAGCAGTAGGTAGCTGATAGTGCTCTACGCTACCTACGATCGTGGGCGGATGGAGAGGATCGCAAACGACTGGCCGAAGCAGAACGGAGGAGAGAGATCCCGACTGAGCGACGAGTCAGTAAGTGACGAGCCTCTGCCGAGGACGAATGAAATTTGGCGAAAAGCCAGACGTTTTCGGGATCAAAACCCCCGTTTCGACAAAAAGTGATTCAGCAACTGTGCTTGTCGGGTCGTCACCGAAGCGCCTAGCAAGAATTGGCCTCTCGTTGCCGTGAAAGCGCGGGCTGTTAGTTCCAGGAGCAATTCGACCAGTGTGGCCGCGTCGGCCTCTGCTGGCTCCGGGCGACCCCACAACCAAGGTCACATCGCCGTAGCCAGGCTTCCCGGCGGTTCAAGAACACGCCCTGCTGGTTCGCTATCCACCAGGCTATCATCACTCATGGTACAGCGTCGGCGGTCGACGACGCCGAATAGTGAACAAGCGCAGTTGAGCGCTGGGTCCATAGCCGCTACCATCGTCGCATCCATCACTGCCACCAACGCTGCAAGAATCGCTTCCCTTCCTGGCGACCGCCCGATCACCGTCTAGAGCAGCACTACCGCCCGTCATCCCGCCCGAGCTGCCAACCTCGGTATTCTTCAGCCACGTTGGGCCGAGATCCAACCATCACCCGATTTCTGCACCGCCCCCACTACCATCACTGGCCGAATAAAGCGTAAGGTAACCAAATTCGCATTTTTCTAGGTCCCCTCACATCCGAAAGGTCTCCCTCGCCCAAACGCCCTGAGACCCGGAACCTTTGTGGCTTTGTGTGCCCACCCTGGAAGCTACCGTCGGCTCTAGACCAGTAGCTTGGGGTCTTGGCTGTTCTCCTTATGCTCGAAAACTGCATTTACGGTCTTAACACCCTTAATCTGGGACCACACTTCAGATGTAAGGGCTGATGCTTCAGGACTGTAGCACAACGTTCCAGCTGTCGTTGCGTCATTAGCGAAACTACATTCGCGCATCCTCGCTAATCCATTCCTATGTACTAAATTAGTTGGTTGCCATCCCAACAAGTTTTCATTTGCAACCCCTCCTTCGGGGATCCAAGCTTCAGGGAGTGGGATCCAATTGGCTGCTCCTCCTTCCTGGTTAAAATGTAACGTGGCATTAATAAATCCTTTCGTTACGTATGGGCTCCAATTCGCCTCATAAACATTGTGGTTTTCAGCGGTAATCTGTCCAAACGTACCGCTGCTGCACGTATCCTCGATGGGCCCCTGTGGTATCGAGACCGACGGCAGGTTCAAAAACACTTTGTCTCCGGTTGGAGTCAGTGTCTGGCCAATGGAATTTAGGTATTCGAAAATTGGCTTTGGAATAAGCATATCCTTCGCACGGATAGCCTCCAGTGCATCCTGCTTATTCGTCAAGGATGGATGGGCTAGATCATTCCTCTGAATGGACATGATTCTAGCATTCAATAAAACGGCCATGGAATGTTGGAACACAGGGAACGGGCACATTTGGTCCAAACGCGATTCCAAGGTGCGCGAGTGGTCGTATGTTGCACGGAGTACAGTCGAAAAACTGGCAAAATCGTAGTTCTGGCACACTGTATGCCGAACCGGGACTGCACCCAAGACTTCTCCTGTGTATAAGTCCTCATCCTGAGGCTCTGTCTGAGTAGTAGAACGGCCAGGTATTTTCTCAGCTGGTTTACCTGGTCCCTTTTGCTTTGGATTCTTTCGCTGGTTTTGACGCCATTTTGGCTCACTAGCTTGGAGCTTAGTGCCTGGCTCAGCAATCCTTTCCCACTGGTCTCCAGTGTCGGTATTTCTACTCTCATTGAACGTATTCATTCGTTCGTAATCCCGACGCGATAGCGCTCGACGATTATTATTGTTGGTCCGAGCAGGAGGTGTTCCGTCCATATCTCTTCCCCGAGTTTGACCTCGATTGTACGCCATAATAGCAGAAGTATTCTTTTCAGTTAAGTATTTAGAGTGAACAGAAAAAGAACCATTGTATACGCTTCTTTTTTCCCTGACCGGAGGGGGATATGTTACCGGCGGGTAACATTTTGTTTTCCATCATTAGATGTGGGGAGTAGGGTAAATAAAATTGTTAGTGTAGCTAACGGTCGATTTGAAGTGGGGGCGATCAACGCCCGACGGTGTGGATCGCGTGTGTCGTCTGATAGCAGTAGGTAGCTGATAGTGCTCTACGCTACCTACGATCGTGGGCGGATGGAGAGGATCGCAAACGACTGGCCGAAGCAGAACGGAGGAGAGAGATCCCGACTGAGCGACGAGTCAGTAAGTGACGAGCCTCTGCCGAGGACGAATGAAATTTGGCGAAAAGCCAGACGTTTTCGGGATCAAAACCCCCGTTTCGACAAAAAGTGATTCAGCAACTGTGCTTGTCGGGTCGTCACCGAAGCGCCTAGCAAGAATTGGCCTCTCGTTGCCGTGAAAGCGCGGGCTGTTAGTTCCAGGAGCAATTCGACCAGTGTGGCCGCGTCGGCCTCTGCTGGCTCCGGGCGACCCCACAACCAAGGTCACATCGCCGTAGCCAGGCTTCCCGGCGGTTCAAGAACACGCCCTGCTGGTTCGCTATCCACCAGGCTATCATCACTCATGGTACAGCGTCGGCGGTCGACGACGCCGAATAGTGAACAAGCGCAGTTGAGCGCTGGGTCCATAGCCGCTACCATCGTCGCATCCATCACTGCCACCAACGCTGCAAGAATCGCTTCCCTTCCTGGCGACCGCCCGATCACCGTCTAGAGCAGCACTACCGCCCGTCATCCCGCCCGAGCTGCCAACCTCGGTATTCTTCAGCCACGTTGGGCCGAGATCCAACCATCACCCGATTTCTGCACCGCCCCCACTACCATCACTGGCCGAATAAAGCGTAAGGTAACCAAATTCGCATTTTTCTAGGTCCCCTCACATCCGAAAGGTCTCCCTCGCCCAAACGCCCTGAGACCCGGAACCTTTGTGGCTTTGTGTGCCCACCCTGGAAGCTACCGTCGGCTCTAGACCAGTAGCTTGGGGTCTTGGCTGTTCTCCTTATGCTCGAAAACTGCATTTACGGTCTTAACACCCTTAATCTGGGACCACACTTCAGATGTAAGGGCTGATGCTTCAGGACTGTAGCACAACGTTCCAGCTGTCGTTGCGTCATTAGCGAAACTACATTCGCGCATCCTCGCTAATCCATTCCTATGTACTAAATTAGTTGGTTGCCATCCCAACAAGTTTTCATTTGCAACCCCTCCTTCGGGGATCCAAGCTTCAGGGAGTGGGATCCAATTGGCTGCTCCTCCTTCCTGGTTAAAATGTAACGTGGCATTAATAAATCCTTTCGTTACGTATGGGCTCCAATTCGCCTCATAAACATTGTGGTTTTCAGCGGTAATCTGTCCAAACGTACCGCTGCTGCACGTATCCTCGATGGGCCCCTGTGGTATCGAGACCGACGGCAGGTTCAAAAACACTTTGTCTCCGGTTGGAGTCAGTGTCTGGCCAATGGAATTTAGGTATTCGAAAATTGGCTTTGGAATAAGCATATCCTTCGCACGGATAGCCTCCAGTGCATCCTGCTTATTCGTCAAGGATGGATGGGCTAGATCATTCCTCTGAATGGACATGATTCTAGCATTCAATAAAACGGCCATGGAATGTTGGAACACAGGGAACGGGCACATTTGGTCCAAACGCGATTCCAAGGTGCGCGAGTGGTCGTATGTTGCACGGAGTACAGTCGAAAAACTGGCAAAATCGTAGTTCTGGCACACTGTATGCCGAACCGGGACTGCACCCAAGACTTCTCCTGTGTATAAGTCCTCATCCTGAGGCTCTGTCTGAGTAGTAGAACGGCCAGGTATTTTCTCAGCTGGTTTACCTGGTCCCTTTTGCTTTGGATTCTTTCGCTGGTTTTGACGCCATTTTGGCTCACTAGCTTGGAGCTTAGTGCCTGGCTCAGCAATCCTTTCCCACTGGTCTCCAGTGTCGGTATTTCTACTCTCATTGAACGTATTCATTCGTTCGTAATCCCGACGCGATAGCGCTCGACGATTATTATTGTTGGTCCGAGCAGGAGGTGTTCCGTCCATATCTCTTCCCCGAGTTTGACCTCGATTGTACGCCATAATAGCAGAAGTATTCTTTTCAGTTAAGTATTTAGAGTGAACAGAAAAAGAACCATTGTATACGCTTCTTTTTTCCCTGACCGGAGGGGGATATGTTACCGGCGGGTAACATTTTGTTTTCCATCATTAGATGTGGGGAGTAGGGTAAATAAAATTGTTAGTGTAGCTAACGGTCGATTTGAAGTGGGGGCGATCAACGCCCGACGGTGTGGATCGCGTGTGTTGTCTGATAGCAGTAGGTAGCTGATAGTGCTCTACGCTACCTACGATCGTGGGCGGATGGAGAGGATCGCAAACGACTGGCCGAAGCAGAACGGAGGAGAGAGATCCCGACTGAGCGACGAGTCAGTAAGTGACGAGCCTCTGCCGAGGACGAATGAAATTTGGCGAAAAGCCAGACGTTTTCGGGATCAAAACCCCCGTTTCGACAAAAAGTGATTCAGCAACTGTGCTTGTCGGGTCGTCACCGAAGCGCCTAGCAAGAATTGGCCTCTCGTTGCCGTGAAAGCGCGGGCTGTTAGTTCCAGGAGCAATTCGACCAGTGTGGCCGCGTCGGCCTCTGCTGGCTCCGGGCGACCCCACAACCAAGGTCACATCGCCGTAGCCAGGCTTCCCGGCGGTTCAAGAACACGCCCTGCTGGTTCGCTATCCACCAGGCTATCATCACTCATGGTACAGCGTCGGCGGTCGACGACGCCGAATAGTGAACAAGCGCAGTTGAGCGCTGGGTCCATAGCCGCTACCATCGTCGCATCCATCACTGCCACCAACGCTGCAAGAATCGCTTCCCTTCCTGGCGACCGCCCGATCACCGTCTAGAGCAGCACTACCGCCCGTCATCCCGCCCGAGCTGCCAACCTCGGTATTCTTCAGCCACGTTGGGCCGAGATCCAACCATCACCCGATTTCTGCACCGCCCCCACTACCATCACTGGCCGAATAAAGCGTAAGGTAACCAAATTCGCATTTTTCTAGGTCCCCTCACATCCGAAAGGTCTCCCTCGCCCAAACACCCTGAGACCCGGAACCTTTGTGGCTTTGTGTGCCCACCCTGGAAGCTACCGTCGGCTCTAGACCAGTAGCTTGGGGTCTTGGCTGTTCTCCTTATGCTCGAAAACTGCATTTACGGTCTTAACACCCTTAATCTGGGACCACACTTCAGATGTAAGGGCTGATGCTTCAGGACTGTAGCACAACGTTCCAGCTGTCGTTGCGTCATTAGCGAAACTACATTCGCGCATCCTCGCTAATCCATTCCTATGTACTAAATTAGTTGGTTGCCATCCCAACAAGTTTTCATTTGCAACCCCTCCTTCGGGGATCCAAGCTTCAGGGAGTGGGATCCAATTGGCTGCTCCTCCTTCCTGGTTAAAATGTAACGTGGCATTAATAAATCCTTTCGTTACGTATGGGCTCCAATTCGCCTCATAAACATTGTGGTTTTCAGCGGTAATCTGTCCAAACGTACCGCTGCTGCACGTATCCTCGATGGGCCCCTGTGGTATCGAGACCGACGGCAGGTTCAAAAACACTTTGTCTCCGGTTGGAGTCAGTGTCTGGCCAATGGAATTTAGGTATTCGAAAATTGGCTTTGGAATAAGCATATCCTTCGCACGGATAGCCTCCAGTGCATCCTGCTTATTCGTCAAGGATGGATGGGCTAGATCATTCCTCTGAATGGACATGATTCTAGCATTCAATAAAACGGCCATGGAATGTTGGAACACAGGGAACGGGCACATTTGGTCCAAACGCGATTCCAAGGTGCGCGAGTGGTCGTATGTTGCACGGAGTACAGTCGAAAAACTGGCAAAATCGTAGTTCTGGCACACTGTATGCCGAACCGGGACTGCACCCAAGACTTCTCCTGTGTATAAGTCCTCATCCTGAGGCTCTGTCTGAGTAGTAGAACGGCCAGGTATTTTCTCAGCTGGTTTACCTGGTCCCTTTTGCTTTGGATTCTTTCGCTGGTTTTGACGCCATTTTGGCTCACTAGCTTGGAGCTTAGTGCCTGGCTCAGCAATCCTTTCCCACTGGTCTCCAGTGTCGGTATTTCTACTCTCATTGAACGTATTCATTCGTTCGTAATCCCGACGCGATAGCGCTCGACGATTATTATTGTTGGTCCGAGCAGGAGGTGTTCCGTCCATATCTCTTCCCCGAGTTTGACCTCGATTGTACGCCATAATAGCAGAAGTATTCTTTTCAGTTAAGTATTTAGAGTGAACAGAAAAAGAACCATTGTATACGCTTCTTTTTTCCCTGACCGGAGGGGGATATGTTACCGGCGGGTAACATTTTGTTTTCCATCATTAGATGTGGGGAGTAGGGTAAATAAAATTGTTAGTGTAGCTAACGGTCGATTTGAAGTGGGGGCGATCAACGCCCGACGGTGTGGATCGCGTGTGTCGTCTGATAGCAGTAGGTAGCTGATAGTGCTCTACGCTACCTACGATCGTGGGCGGATGGAGAGGATCGCAAACGACTGGCCGAAGCAGAACGGAGGAGAGAGATCCCGACTGAGCGACGAGTCAGTAAGTGACGAGCCTCTGCCGAGGACGAATGAAATTTGGCGAAAAGCCAGACGTTTTCGGGATCAAAACCCCCGTTTCGACAAAAAGTGATTCAGCAACTGTGCTTGTCGGGTCGTCACCGAAGCGCCTAGCAAGAATTGGCCTCTCGTTGCCGTGAAAGCGCGGGCTGTTAGTTCCAGGAGCAATTCGACCAGTGTGGCCGCGTCGGCCTCTGCTGGCTCCGGGCGACCCCACAACCAAGGTCACATCGCCGTAGCCAGGCTTCCCGGCGGTTCAAGAACACGCCCTGCTGGTTCGCTATCCACCAGGCTATCATCACTCATGGTACAGCGTCGGCGGTCGACGACGCCGAATAGTGATCAAGCGCAGTTGAGCGCTGGGTCCATAGCCGCTACCATCGTCGCATCCATCACTGCCACCAACGCTGCAAGAATCGCTTCCCTTCCTGGCGACCGCCCGATCACCGTCTAGAGCAGCACTACCGCCCGTCATCCCGCCCGAGCTGCCAACCTCGGTATTCTTCAGCCACGTTGGGCCGAGATCCAACCATCACCCGATTTCTGCACCGCCCCCACTACCATCACTGGCCGAATAAAGCGTAAGGTAACCAAATTCGCATTTTTCTAGGTCCCCTCACATCCGAAAGGTCTCCCTCGCCCAAACGCCCTGAGACCCGGAACCTTTGTGGCTTTGTGTGCCCACCCTGGAAGCTACCGTCGGCTCTAGACCAGTAGCTTGGGGTCTTGGCTGTTCTCCTTATGCTCGAAAACTGCATTTACGGTCTTAACACCCTTAATCTGGGACCACACTTCAGATGTAAGGGCTGATGCTTCAGGACTGTAGCACAACGTTCCAGCTGTCGTTGCGTCATTAGCGAAACTACATTCGCGCATCCTCGCTAATCCATTCCTATGTACTAAATTAGTTGGTTGCCATCCCAACAAGTTTTCATTTGCAACCCCTCCTTCGGGGATCCAAGCTTCAGGGAGTGGGATCCAATTGGCTGCTCCTCCTTCCTGGTTAAAATGTAACGTGGCATTAATAAATCCTTTCGTTACGTATGGGCTCCAATTCGCCTCATAAACATTGTGGTTTTCAGCGGTAATCTGTCCAAACGTACCGCTGCTGCACGTATCCTCGATGGGCCCCTGTGGTATCGAGACCGACGGCAGGTTCAAAAACACTTTGTCTCCGGTTGGAGTCAGTGTCTGGCCAATGGAATTTAGGTATTCGAAAATTGGCTTTGGAATAAGCATATCCTTCGCACGGATAGCCTCCAGTGCATCCTGCTTATTCGTCAAGGATGGATGGGCTAGATCATTCCTCTGAATGGACATGATTCTAGCATTCAATAAAACGGCCATGGAATGTTGGAACACAGGGAACGGGCACATTTGGTCCAAACGCGATTCCAAGGTGCGCGAGTGGTCGTATGTTGCACGGAGTACAGTCGAAAAACTGGCAAAATCGTAGTTCTGGCACACTGTATGCCGAACCGGGACTGCACCCAAGACTTCTCCTGTGTATAAGTCCTCATCCTGAGGCTCTGTCTGAGTAGTAGAACGGCCAGGTATTTTCTCAGCTGGTTTACCTGGTCCCTTTTGCTTTGGATTCTTTCGCTGGTTTTGACGCCATTTTGGCTCACTAGCTTGGAGCTTAGTGCCTGGCTCAGCAATCCTTTCCCACTGGTCTCCAGTGTCGGTATTTCTACTCTCATTGAACGTATTCATTCGTTCGTAATCCCGACGCGATAGCGCTCGACGATTATTATTGTTGGTCCGAGCAGGAGGTGTTCCGTCCATATCTCTTCCCCGAGTTTGACCTCGATTGTACGCCATAATAGCAGAAGTATTCTTTTCAGTTAAGTATTTAGAGTGAACAGAAAAAGAACCATTGTATACGCTTCTTTTTTCCCTGACCGGAGGGGGATATGTTACCGGCGGGTAACATTTTGTTTTCCATCATTAGATGTGGGGAGTAGGGTAAATAAAATTGTTAGTGTAGCTAACGGTCGATTTGAAGTGGGGGCGATCAACGCCCGACGGTGTGGATCGCGTGTGTCGTCTGATAGCAGTAGGTAGCTGATAGTGCTCTACGCTACCTACGATCGTGGGCGGATGGAGAGGATCGCAAACGACTGGCCGAAGCAGAACGGAGGAGAGAGATCCCGACTGAGCGACGAGTCAGTAAGTGACGAGCCTCTGCCGAGGACGAATGAAATTTGGCGAAAAGCCAGACGTTTTCGGGATCAAAACCCCCGTTTCGACAAAAAGTGATTCAGCAACTGTGCTTGTCGGGTCGTCACCGAAGCGCCTAGCAAGAATTGGCCTCTCGTTGCCGTGAAAGCGCGGGCTGTTAGTTCCAGGAGCAATTCGACCAGTGTGGCCGCGTCGGCCTCTGCTGGCTCCGGGCGACCCCACAACCAAGGTCACATCGCCGTAGCCAGGCTTCCCGGCGGTTCAAGAACACGCCCTGCTGGTTCGCTATCCACCAGCCTATCATCACTCATGGTACAGCGTCGGCGGTCGACGACGCCGAATAGTGAACAAGCGCAGTTGAGCGCTGGGTCCATAGCCGCTACCATCGTCGCATCCATCACTGCCACCAACGCTGCAAGAATCGCTTCCCTTCCTGGCGACCGCCCGATCACCGTCTAGAGCAGCACTACCGCCCGTCATCCCGCCCGAGCTGCCAACCTCGGTATTCTTCAGCCACGTTGGGCCGAGATCCAACCATCACCCGATTTCTGCACCGCCCCCACTACCATCACTGGCCGAATAAAGCGTAAGGTAACCAAATTCGCATTTTTCTAGGTCCCCTCACATCCGAAAGGTCTCCCTCGCCCAAACGCCCTGAGACCCGGAACCTTTGTGGCTTTGTGTGCCCACCCTGGAAGCTACCGTCGGCTCTAGACCAGTAGCTTGGGGTCTTGGCTGTTCTCCTTATGCTCGAAAACTGCATTTACGGTCTTAACACCCTTAATCTGGGACCACACTTCAGATGTAAGGGCTGATGCTTCAGGACTGTAGCACAACGTTCCAGCTGTCGTTGCGTCATTAGCGAAACTACATTCGCGCATCCTCGCTAATCCATTCCTATGTACTAAATTAGTTGGTTGCCATCCCAACAAGTTTTCATTTGCAACCCCTCCTTCGGGGATCCAAGCTTCAGGGAGTGGGATCCAATTGGCTGCTCCTCCTTCCTGGTTAAAATGTAACGTGGCATTAATAAATCCTTTCGTTACGTATGGGCTCCAATTCGCCTCATAAACATTGTGGTTTTCAGCGGTAATCTGTCCAAACGTACCGCTGCTGCACGTATCCTCGATGGGCCCCTGTGGTATCGAGACCGACGGCAGGTTCAAAAACACTTTGTCTCCGGTTGGAGTCAGTGTCTGGCCAATGGAATTTAGGTATTCGAAAATTGGCTTTGGAATAAGCATATCCTTCGCACGGATAGCCTCCAGTGCATCCTGCTTATTCGTCAAGGATGGATGGGCTAGATCATTCCTCTGAATGGACATGATTCTAGCATTCAATAAAACGGCCATGGAATGTTGGAACACAGGGAACGGGCACATTTGGTCCAAACGCGATTCCAAGGTGCGCGAGTGGTCGTATGTTGCACGGAGTACAGTCGAAAAACTGGCAAAATCGTAGTTCTGGCACACTGTATGCCGAACCGGGACTGCACCCAAGACTTCTCCTGTGTATAAGTCCTCATCCTGAGGCTCTGTCTGAGTAGTAGAACGGCCAGGTATTTTCTCAGCTGGTTTACCTGGTCCCTTTTGCTTTGGATTCTTTCGCTGGTTTTGACGCCATTTTGGCTCACTAGCTTGGAGCTTAGTGCCTGGCTCAGCAATCCTTTCCCACTGGTCTCCAGTGTCGGTATTTCTACTCTCATTGAACGTATTCATTCGTTCGTAATCCCGACGCGATAGCGCTCGACGATTATTATTGTTGGTCCGAGCAGGAGGTGTTCCGTCCATATCTCTTCCCCGAGTTTGACCTCGATTGTACGCCATAATAGCAGAAGTATTCTTTTCAGTTAAGTATTTAGAGTGAACAGAAAAAGAACCATTGTATACGCTTCTTTTTTCCCTGACCGGAGGGGGATATGTTACCGGCGGGTAACATTTTGTTTTCCATCATTAGATGTGGGGAGTAGGGTAAATAAAATTGTTAGTGTAGCTAACGGTCGATTTGAAGTGGGGGCGATCAACGCCCGACGGTGTGGATCGCGTGTGTCGTCTGATAGCAGTAGGTAGCTGATAGTGCTCTACGCTACCTACGATCGTGGGCGGATGGAGAGGATCGCAAACGACTGGCCGAAGCAGAACGGAGGAGAGAGATCCCGACTGAGCGACGAGTCAGTAAGTGACGAGCCTCTGCCGAGGACGAATGAAATTTGGCGAAAAGCCAGACGTTTTCGGGATCAAAACCCCCGTTTCGACAAAAAGTGATTCAGCAACTGTGCTTGTCGGGTCGTCACCGAAGCGCCTAGCAAGAATTGGCCTCTCGTTGCCGTGAAAGCGCGGGCTGTTAGTTCCAGGAGCAATTCGACCAGTGTGGCCGCGTCGGCCTCTGCTGGCTCCGGGCGACCCCACAACCAAGGTCACATCGCCGTAGCCAGGCTTCCCGGCGGTTCAAGAACACGCCCTGCTGGTTCGCTATCCACCAGGCTATCATCACTCATGGTACAGCGTCGGCGGTCGACGACGCCGAATAGTGAACAAGCGCAGTTGAGCGCTGGGTCCATAGCCGCTACCATCGTCGCATCCATCACTGCCACCAACGCTGCAAGAATCGCTTCCCTTCCTGGCGACCGCCCGATCACCGTCTAGAGCAGCACTACCGCCCGTCATCCCGCCCGAGCTGCCAACCTCGGTATTCTTCAGCCACGTTGGGCCGAGATCCAACCATCACCCGATTTCTGCACCGCCCCCACTACCATCACTGGCCGAATAAAGCGTAAGGTAACCAAATTCGCATTTTTCTAGGTCCCCTCACATCCGAAAGGTCTCCCTCGCCCAAACGCCCTGAGACCCGGAACCTTTGTGGCTTTGTGTGCCCACCCTGGAAGCTACCGTCGGCTCTAGACCAGTAGCTTGGGGTCTTGGCTGTTCTCCTTATGCTCGAAAACTGCATTTACGGTCTTAACACCCTTAATCTGGGACCACACTTCAGATGTAAGGGCTGATGCTTCAGGACTGTAGCACAACGTTCCAGCTGTCGTTGCGTCATTAGCGAAACTACATTCGCGCATCCTCGCTAATCCATTCCTATGTACTAAATTAGTTGGTTGCCATCCCAACAAGTTTTCATTTGCAACCCCTCCTTCGGGGATCCAAGCTTCAGGGAGTGGGATCCAATTGGCTGCTCCTCCTTCCTGGTTAAAATGTAACGTGGCATTAATAAATCCTTTCGTTACGTATGGGCTCCAATTCGCCTCATAAACATTGTGGTTTTCAGCGGTAATCTGTCCAAACGTACCGCTGCTGCACGTATCCTCGATGGGCCCCTGTGGTATCGAGACCGACGGCAGGTTCAAAAACACTTTGTCTCCGGTTGGAGTCAGTGTCTGGCCAATGGAATTTAGGTATTCGAAAATTGGCTTTGGAATAAGCATATCCTTCGCACGGATAGCCTCCAGTGCATCCTGCTTATTCGTCAAGGATGGATGGGCTAGATCATTCCTCTGAATGGACATGATTCTAGCATTCAATAAAACGGCCATGGAATGTTGGAACACAGGGAACGGGCACATTTGGTCCAAACGCGATTCCAAGGTGCGCGAGTGGTCGTATGTTGCACGGAGTACAGTCGAAAAACTGGCAAAATCGTAGTTCTGGCACACTGTATGCCGAACCGGGACTGCACCCAAGACTTCTCCTGTGTATAAGTCCTCATCCTGAGGCTCTGTCTGAGTAGTAGAACGGCCAGGTATTTTCTCAGCTGGTTTACCTGGTCCCTTTTGCTTTGGATTCTTTCGCTGGTTTTGACGCCATTTTGGCTCACTAGCTTGGAGCTTAGTGCCTGGCTCAGCAATCCTTTCCCACTGGTCTCCAGTGTCGGTATTTCTACTCTCATTGAACGTATTCATTCGTTCGTAATCCCGACGCGATAGCGCTCGACGATTATTATTGTTGGTCCGAGCAGGAGGTGTTCCGTCCATATCTCTTCCCCGAGTTTGACCTCGATTGTACGCCATAATAGCAGAAGTATTCTTTTCAGTTAAGTATTTAGAGTGAACAGAAAAAGAACCATTGTATACGCTTCTTTTTTCCCTGACCGGAGGGGGATATGTTACCGGCGGGTAACATTTTGTTTTCCATCATTAGATGTGGGGAGTAGGGTAAATAAAATTGTTAGTGTAGCTAACGGTCGATTTGAAGTGGGGGCGATCAACGCCCGACGGTGTGGATCGCGTGTGTCGTCTGATAGCAGTAGGTAGCGTAGAGCACTATCAGCTACCTACTGCTATCAGACAACACACGCGATCCACACCGTCGGGCGTTGATCGCCCCCACTTCAAATCGACCGTTAGCTACACTAACAATTTTATTTACCCTACTCCCCACATCTAATGATGGAAAACAAAATGTTACCCGCCGGTAACAGGGCTATCGTTCTATTCACATTTCCCTATCGAGTGGTGCCCTTCGCTCTACGCACGGTTCAAGTGCACGCTTAGCGCGCTGCATGCTATGATGCCCCTTTAAACGGAGAAGCGGCAGAGAAAGTAAAAGTCTATTCTTATCGGCATGCATTCGTACTGTACGTACGGTTGCCTTACTAGGCATGGGCTTGCGGTTTTGCTTGCCGGCGCAAGGCTGAGCAGTACACGTGTGTATCTATGCCGTCCTTTGGTTTGTGCTACCTCGGTCGTAACATGGATTGACTTTCGTCACCATGCGCCGTTTATTTGGGTGCAGTACCAGCAGGACCTCTTCCGAGCAACGGCTTGCCTTTGGTTTCTTTTGCCTTTTTTTTAAATAATAATTTCTTGCTTGCGCAGGGCCGTATCCACCACACGCCCTATCCGAATGAAATTTAAAAATTTATTCAACAGAATTGGCGACCGTGACAGGACTAAGAATCATTTTATTACTTCTCTCTTATGCTAACTTAATTTTTTTTTTTTTTTTTTTTTTTTTTTTTTTTTTTCCGATATCAGTTCATTTTATCAGGCACTTACTATCGCTTCCCTTTTTGTTCTGCAAACCGGCAACGACGACGATGACGACTACGTTCTCGTCGTTACAGCACGGCGACTCACTTAGGGCTTCACAGCATCTACGGTCATCTTGAGGCCGTTGTAGGCCCAGTTTAAGTCCTCGATGAGGCCTGCCGACCTTATCCTCAGGGCAGCTCCTGCTGCCAGGTTGTATACCGCTTCAAAGATTGCACGCTTCGCGGCCATCACTTCCACAGATAGTTTTTTGTCTCTACGGGAAATTCGTTCCCAAAACTTTTTTTTCGCGTTCAAATTGCTCTATCGCTTGAGCAACTATAAAGAAATCGATACTGTCCACATGTTCAATGTTTTTTTTTTTTTTAATTTTTGTTCACTTTGTCTTTTACGGTTCGCCTTTTTTTTTCTTCCATGCGCACTCGTGGGGTGGTGGTTTATTGTAAATTTCAGCTTCCACTGGACTTTAGCCGCACTTCCAATAGCACTTCGTAAGATTTCCCAGCAGTGGCTTCAAATATTTTTCCTTGCACTTGAATATCGGTCAAAGTTTTGTCAATTTACTTATTGAGAGGAGTCCGTCTTCAAACCCTAAACTTGCGCATTCACACGGCGTGCCGCCCTCTCGGCAACGCGCTCAGTGTTGTGGCGGTTGATCTTCGCTACTCCTTTGAAAATCAAATAGCCAGCGGCAAAGACCGCCATGGCACACAGAGCCACTGTTTGGGTTGTATGATGTCCACACTGGGGCTGTGGCTGTCCCCCACTCGCGGCGGCTGGTGCGGCGACGATTTCGTCCGCACTGAACCAACCCATATTGTCACTCGCGGTTTCGTTTGATTACTAAATTTTTTCCACTGTTTTCACTAATTTAACGACCATCTATCAGGCTTGGCTGTTGTAATTGTAGTTTATTGGCCTGTTAATCACAGAAACTTTCTTTTCGCGACCGGTTGGTTTTCTGCCGCATCGCATCGCAGTGCACTCGCTGTTCGAACTCGATCAAACACACTTTGTGTTCGTCATTAATTATCACTTTTCGTCGCGGCGGCGGTAGCGTTCAATTAACGGCACACAATTTGCAGCACTCATCTACTGTTCCTTAGAGCTCCTGGCAAGATCGCCATGAAAAGTTGTCCCTCTATCTGTTAGTATTAGCCACTTGGCTTTCGGTATGATAAAATGAACTCAACTGCTCGCCTCCGTGTCAGAACTAAGAATCATTTTATTACTTCTCTCTTATGCTAACTTAATGGCGATCCTGCCCTTTCTGCTGGATCAGCACAAACTGCGTTCGCTGCCCGAGTGGCGTGATCGCGTTTATGCTGATCTTTTTGTTTACATACATTTTATCGTCCGTCTGCGCATTGCTTGCGCAGGGCCGTATCCACCACAGCTGCACTCTGCTTGGACCAAAGAACAGGATTATAACCTGTTCGGGTCTGAAACCCGTGGGTGGGCCAGTGGTTTACAGCTTCTGCGTAAGTGTTGCGAGCCTCTACACTCAAGGGTGCCAAATCGGGTTGGTATCCCAGCAAGTTCGGGGTGGGATTACCGTTTTGTGGCGTCATGTTGTCCGGAAGCGGGGTGTAAACGATACGCCCATTAATGGGCTCGTTCATGAGAAGAGCGTTAACAGTACGCCTAGTCACTAGAGGTGAGATGCTAGTCTCATAAGAGTTATGAGAGTCAGCTTCTGGTAGTCCAAAGTCACCTCCATCACACCTTGCTCTTTTCTTTTTCGGGACAACGGCCAAAGGAACGTTGGGGGCGTAAGAGTACCCTGTCTTGTCCTGAAACGTTCCAAGACCCTTCAACCAGTCGTGAACTTCGGTTGGAATTAGGACCGTATCGGAGTTGAGCAATTCCTCCATTTCCTTAATCTTAAGGTCCTCTTCTGCATGGCTCCAAGTGGAGGCCTGTCTGGTTTCGTGTGCCACTCGTTGAACGTGGAGATGGTATAACTGGGTCATGTTGTGGACGAATACTGCCTGTGGCAGTACATCTGACATGCGACCATCAAGTTTCGTCATCTTTCGGTGGCTCTGTTCGACCACGTTCAGATATCCTTCAGCCGTGAAGTTGTACAAAGCAAAATCACGATCTGGAATCATACCAGTCAGGGTTGGTACCGTATACCTTAGCTCGTCCGAAGGGGGAGACTGCTCTTTGGCTACGTACTTGGTCGCTGGGTCTGCAGGTGGGCCAGCTTTCTCTTCCTTCTTTTGGAACGGCTTATGTCCGTGGGAACGTCGGACACCTTTGCCACTCCGGTTTGTGGCTGGGGGATTCGAGTACTTATGTCGCATCCATAGGTCGCTGGTTCAGATCCGGCTCGAAGGACCAAGTGTTGCGAAGACGGCGAAACTTGAAACCAAATTCTATGAATTTATTCCGTATTGATGGAAACAATTATAAAATTCCTGCGAAAGAAACTCTTATAAACAATGTTAACATTTTTGTTATTTTTACCTTACTATTAGCGTTTCTAGTCTCGTAGTTTTCTCGCGCAACAATTGTTCTAATGTCCTACTTGTCCTCTTTTTTTTACTCCTCCTCCATTAACGTGGACTGTTCTCATAGGTTTTCCTCCACCTTTTCGTCTAGACAAAGTAGAATACGAGGTAGAATAACATATAATTTTCACTCATCTCTCATTACCTAAAATCTCACCTAGATTAAGCTTTATCGAGAGGCACTAAGTTAAATTAGGTTTAAGAATAAATTCACTTTAGCTCATAGGAATTAAACTAGTATAAGTATTTTAATTTCACTTTTGAAGCAATAGAATTTAATTTAATCTGAAACCTTTCACCTTCCGCGATGGCTATTTGTTTACGATTATCTTCTTTTTTCGTCCACGTATTGTTTATCCTTGGTATCGCAGCCGATCCCTTCGCCAGCGCCAGGTGTGGCGCGCAGTGATGCAGCGTCGAATGGGGGCACCGACACTCTTTACCGACGGGGCGTAGTCAACACTCCCCCCGGAATGCGCGAAGGATCATCCGATAGCGTATTCGTCCTAACGCCTACGTCGAGCACAGCCAATGAAATGGCCGGGCGCTCGTATATTCCACCAGACGCTGTTTGTACTGTCGCCGACCGTACCTGTCCGTCTGGAGCCTGATGCGTAGCAATAACTCTTCCCTTAGGCCAGCAGTTTCTGGATAGCTTCGCGTCAACGATCACCACAGTATCACCGACAGTAATTGGAGTCGCTGGAGTGAACCACTTCGTTCTTCGCGTAAGACAGGGTAGATAGTCTCGTACCCACTGCTTCCAGAACTTGTCAGCCATAACTTGTGACTGGATCCAGCAGTTCCTCCGTAGGATGGGATTATCGTTGAACGGAACCCATGATCTGAGGCCGTTTGCTGACCCTAGCAGGAAGTGGTTGGGTGTCAAAACGGGTGACTCGTCATCTTCTACGGGAAGGTCCGTTAATGGTCGAGAGTTGACGATGTTTTCAACCTCCACCATCGCATTCTGCAACACTTCGTCGGTCGGTAGTCTGCTAGGTTGTACCTTAGCTAGGTTTTGCTTCACGCTACGGATCTGCCTTTCCCATGCTCCACCCATGTGTGGTGAAACCGGTGGAATAAATGTCCACTGGGTACGACTCGTAGTGAATTCGCTGGCCAGTCTGTTTTGATCGAGTAGCTCGATTGCCACCTTTAGTTCCTTGCTGGTGGCCTGGAAGTTGGTCCCACGGTCGCTGTAGATCACAGCAGGAACTCCTCTCCTAGCCATGACGTTTCGGATTGCCATTACGCAGGAGTCGGTGGTCAGTGTGTGAGCGATCTGCAAGTGGATGGCGCGTGTGGTCAGACAGGTCGCGAGAACCCCCCACCGTTTTTCAGAATGTCGGCCCACCGATACTAATATTGGACCGAAATAATCCACCCCCATGTAGGTGAAAGGACGACTGAATGCAGCCAGGCGTGACTGCGGAAGATCGCCCATCATCGGAGGACGTGGTTTCGCTAGGTCATTCTTGCACTGCTGACAGTCTTTCCGAACAGCGTTGTAGGTCGCTTTCAGCCGAGGAATGCGGTACCGTTGCAGGAGCTCGTTGACAATCGTTGCGTGGTTCTGGTGGTTGAACCGCTCGTGGGCCTCAGCTATGATTAGTCGGGTGACTTGATGATGACGAGGAAGAATAATGGGTTCAGCAGCATCACGATCGACGAATGCGCACGCCTTCGTTCGACCTCGGAATCGGGCAACTCCGTTTTCGTCCAAGAAAGCGGTACGAAAGAGTGGGTTGTTTCGAATGATCCTTCCTTGGGTGCTCGTTTGGTGATATCCCGCTGCCAGCGTGGCGATCTCGTCCGCGTAACCTTCGGACTGTGCTAGGCGGAACAAGTAGTTTTCAGCTCTAGCCAGTTCCTGCTGAGTCAGCGACCCATTGACACGTTGTTCCTTTCTTGTGGACCGCTTCAGGTTGTGAACGTACCGGAGGACGTATGTTCGCGACGCGCGTGTCACGTTCATCAGACGAAGCCGAAGGGGCTTCGTCCTTTATTATTATTTTTCGAGAGGAACTCGCAATCCGCGAAGGATCACGCGGCGAACTTTCGGCGTGCGGTTATTCACAGACCAGACCGGAGGAAGGGGTTCGAATGCCTCACGGAGGATCCTAATCGAATTGGTAGGTTTCGACTGGCTTCGAGCTCGTCGTTCCAACAGCAGGAACCGATACCACTTGAAGCGAGATTCGCCTACTTTCGAACAGGATTCCTTAGGACTTGGCTGAGTGCTCTACGGTTGGGATATGGTTGGACGGTAGCTGCCCAGCTCAGATGGGGGCAGTAGCGCGATTCCAACAGATACACCAGCGGTAAACCTGATCAGCCTAGTCGGGGAGTGCCCAAACTCTGAAACGGGTTCCGACCAATAAAGGTGCTCGGCCGGTACTTGCCCAGCTCAGATGGGGGCAGTAGCGTCGATTCCGAGGAAACTCTTATTGGAAACGGATTACCGCGAGAGAGTTTGATAGGCTGGAGGCGAAGAGTGTTATTGAGGTGATATGTAGGAGTAAGGGTGGACCTGGCGACAAGTCCGTACACTTGGATAGGATAGTGAAAACTGAATATATTTTGGTTGTATCAAAACGCTTTTATAGCGTCCCTTAGACCTAAGTTTTGGGCGTCGGTGCCCACGTACGCATGTGCGTCTATCTTCCCGCACAGGGGTTCTAGACGCACTTTCTTCCTAATTCTAGATTTCCCTTGGTCACGCATCCTAGTAGGGGAACGTTTTCATTTTTAACTTTTATGACCCAAGTTCTCGCGCCTCGCTGGTGCATGTAAATTACTTTAAATCAATCCGCACCAGGCTTCCTGTTTACATTGGCCCGCTCCCCAGATCTAGCCTATAGCTTGGATGCGTACGCATGCATCGCTGCCTATCTAGGCCTAAGTGCATTTTTCCATTGATTTTGCTCTCTGCGGTGGAACCGTCGCTAGCTCGGTTTTATTGCCCTTTGTGTTTTTGGAAGGATGCCGAACGCAAGATTGTCCCTTGGGACGATTTCATTGCTTTCTATTAATGCTTCAACTATCCTTCCCAAGACTGGTTCTATTACGATAATTCGTTTATCTTGGCGTTGTTACGCATCTTTTTAGGGAACCAGATTTTATTACCTTTGCGCCAGGCTCGCATTGCCGGGCGCACCGAGCTCCATGCGACCGATTCATTACCATTCCATTCACATAGCACGCGGACTGCCTTGGCATCGAGCGTCTAATACACCGCAGCGCTGCACGCATTGCAGGGCTGCATATGGTTCACCGTGGAGCGAAGAAAGTGGAAAGTAAATGCGTACTGATTCTATATGCGTCAGCCAGATCTGGCGGTGTGGCATGTTTACTTCTCGTTTACGAGGCGTGAGTTAGGGTAGGTTTGGTCTTGACTTTGTGCTTCTTGCACCTCTCTTAGACAAATTTCTTGCTTTCGCTTATTTCCCGTACGAGGGCGGTGACCTATCGTGGGAACTTGAAAATGCATAATGAATTGCGATATTTTACGTTGCATCTGCAACATCCCGGGCCTCGTAATTCTTACTAGATTTACTAATCTAAATCATATGTTAATATTGCAATTTTTCATTATTGGGATGTTACATTGCTCCGAGTGTTTAAATTCCATGTTTTACATTTCAGTGTTTGATCTTGTATGTAGTCATTAATTTTTCTAATATGTTTATAATTTTCCGTACTTTCGTACTGCTTTTACTGATCATGATATATAATTTTCGTAACTCTAATTGAGTTGATTTATATGTCTTTGTACTTCTACGTATTTGTATGCTTGATATATATCTGTTTTGTTTTTATGTTTATATCATGTCTTGATAATTCTTTCATGTTGAATCGGCTCGGTTTTGAAATGCCGATTCTGGTGCAATGTTGTCTAGTTGATTCGTCATCTCGTTGTTGTCGGCATTCACTACTGGATGTGAATGTTGGTTTCTGGCGGACTGGCTGATACCCAGTCGTCTTGTTATCATATGCGTATTGGCTGACTTCTTAGGCGGGTATCTTCTATCGGGGCATCGTGAGCGCTACATAGGGGTGCGCAGGAGGGTGGGCGCGAGCCACCGTCTGTGGTTCTTCATCGGATAGTGGTGTGTTTTCTGAAGGATTGGTCCCATCTTCAGGCGTCGTTACATCATATGTTCTGGTCGTTGACTTCTTGATGTTCTTCAGAGTGTTCCTATGCGTGAGGAAGGTTGTCATGGAGTCCCACAGCGATGCGATTAGCTGCCATCCGAATCCATAGATGTCATACAATATGCGTCCGTGCATCAAGGTATCTACAAGAAACTTGATTATTCTGCCAATGATATACAGCCCGATGGCTGTAGATGTTATATTACCCAACCAAGATGACAATGACACAAGTTTTTCCCAATACTTGTTTATCATGTTGTCAATTAACTTTTCTGACATTAGGGCTTCGAAATGAAATCCCTGCTTGCTGGGATTTTGTCCAGTTAATATCTTATGTACCACGTTTGTGGCTATGCGACGGTCACCCTGATCGTATATCATGGTTCGCATCTTTTTCAAACTATCAGCGTCGTAAATTCCGCTTTCCATTAAATTTGGAAGAGGTGTGTAAGTCCATTTGGTCACTATGTCCGTGGCCAGTTTTTGTGGGAATGTAGTTTCTCTTATCTTCCCATCAAATGTGTACCATCTGCCTCCAAATTGGAATTTGGCTGGTAACAACGGTGTACATTCAATTTCCGTTCCTCGCATTTGTAGTGTACGTGTGACTGGGGTTAGAAACATTGTGACATTTCCGAACTTCACTGGAAGTTCTTGATAGCACCTTTCTGATGCAAACGGTTGCACGTAGACCGGCTTGCATTCCAATACGTGTAGCACTTCTCCGGCTACTACCGCGGAAAAACCCGTTCTTTTCATTATGCTATTAACGAATTCTGTTGGGTTTATGCGGGCAAGTGTAAGTTTTGTTTCCAAAAGTGCCTTGTCTAATTTACACATTTCAGTCATTACTGTATTGTATACGTCGTCGAGCTTCTGACCGACGTAATTCTCAACTAGAGTTATTTTAGAATTGAAGTATGTGAAAATGTCATGATTTTTTGCACTTGATGGTCTTCTAGCAAATGGAGACTTGAACTCCGCTTCTTCCAATATGAATATTCTCGGGTGGTCTGTGCTATAACCCTTGTATCTGCATATCTTCGCTGTATCTTTGGTGCGAATTGAAAACAAATGCGAATCGGAAATGGAGGTATAAACGGCATGTGGATTTGGTTTATTTCCTTCTATATTTATTGTCTTGTTAACCTTTCCTTCATATATAACTTCGAAATCGGTGTCTTCACACCGTTGGTTTAGGCTCACGTCCCAAGTGGAGTATCCATCTTCTGAGTCTAGGCACTTTCCATGTGAATATGGACATACTAGTCCGTGTCGGAGCATAATTTGATCATTCTCGTTATCGATTGTTGCCATGTAGTTATACAATGCGATTTCATATTCAAAGTATACTAACGCATTGATCCAAGTATACTCCGGTGTTTTATACACGCCACCGCTGCAAGAACTAGCCCATACGCTACCTACGACTAAGGTTTCTCCTCTAGTCGTGTGGTTTCTCTTAAGTTCGAGGAGTCCCGCGCTCAATGTTAAGGGAATAGCTCCCGTGAGTTGAGTGCGTCTACACTCGTCGGGTGTAAACTCCTTTACTATGTAAGAGTATCCGCGCTCATAGTCCGAGGTGTGCGAGTGCATTCCGCAGTGCCTTATTGATCTCTTAATGATCATTTTGCACTGATATACCATTGTGCTTCCCTTAGAGCTTCTTTGAAGTACTTGAATAGGTACTTCAGATATTGAAAGATTCTTTGTAGAAGGGATACAAGACGTTACGTCCAATAGTGAATAACTTGTCATATTCACTTCTGGGCTCGCGCAGTCATACGCGATAAGCCCGGTTGGGTATTGCCCTAACGCTGCCGTTATAAAAAATAATACCATTATTATGGTCATATACCATGGAACATGGATTTTAGTTTTGTTCGTTACATTTCTAGGTTTTTGTTTCGAGTTCATTCTGTCTCTTAGTTCTTTAACCTTATCGATGTCTACTTTACATCGTTTTCCCCAAGAATTAAAGTTCTTTCCTGCGCGTTGATCCATTGTCAAATTAGCGCTTGGTAACTCGCCCTCCACCTTTCTTTTTCTATTTGCGGAGACTGGACCTATATCGCCGTCCTCGTACTCCCGATGGTGGTTTATACGGTGGATTTCCACTGGTTGATTTACCACCTTTCTTTTACGTTTAATTGGTGGTGCCTTCTGCCCTTTGCCCTTATCTTGAAGGGCTGGTTTAGTTTCCCTTCGATTCTTTGTACATACCTTTGGTGCTTCTTGGTGAAGGTTTATGTGTGCCGTAGTTGTTTCGTCCTTAGTCGTCGCTGCGCTCTTTACGTCAAGCACTGCTATTTTCGTGGCAGGTCTTACGTAATTTCCTTGTATCGTTTTAACTTCTGCCGACCTAACTTGTCCGTCGGAACTTGTGTGAACTTTCACAACTCTCCCTTTGAGCCAATTGCCGGGTAGAGTTCCTTTGTCCGTTATGACCACAATGTCGTCGACCTTGATTGGCTCGACTTTCTTGGTCCACTTATTTCTTTTGATTATGGTGGGGAGATATTCTTTTCGCCACCTATCCCAGAAATATTTTGCGTAATGAATAATACGCTTGTAGTGTGCTCTACTTAAACTGTCTGTTGTTAGTGCGGTTGGTGCAGGAGGGTTCTTTGGGTGTGCTCCTAAGAAATGAGAAGGAGTAAGAGGTTCGTCATCTGCTTTGTCTAGCGATACATGGGTTAGTGGTCGTCTATTCAATATGCCTTCGGCTTGTATTAAAGCCGACCTTAATTCGTTTTCTGTTGGCATATGGTGTTGGCGTGCTTTAGCCATTTCGTACAGGCATATCTTTATGTTTCTAATTAACCGCTCCCAAGCTCCGCCGAAATGTGGTGCGGCTGGAGGGTTAAAGTGCCATTTAATGCGCATTTCTGCGGCCTTTCCTTCTCCCATTTCCCTTTCAATTTCCTGAACGGCTGTCTGCATTTCCTTTTCGGCTCCGATAAAGTTCGTACCATTATCGCTGTACAGATGCTTGACCGGGCCTCGTCTGACTTGAAAGTTCCTCAAGCAGACTATAAATGCGTCTGTGTCTAATTTTTCAGCCAAGTCTAAGTAAACGGCTCTTGAGGTTAGGCACGTAAATATAACGCCCCACCTCTTTTCTATTGACCGTTTTACTTGTACTTCTATTGGCCCAAAATAATCTACTCCCGTGTGTGTAAACGCGGGGTTGTATATATCCAGCCTACAATCGGGTAGGCATGACATGAGCGGTTCGCTAGGTGAGACCTTCTCATTCTTACAGTGCTGACAATTTGCCTTGACTGTGTTATGAACTCTTCTTGGATCTATTATCCAATATTTTTCTTTTGCCGCGGCTAAAATAGTTTGATCACCGTGGTGCAGATTTTCTTCATGATAAAATTTCATGATCAGTCTGGTAATTGGGTGTTTGGTGGGTAAGATCATTGGTTCCCGTGTTGATAGCGGTACAATGTCTGTGTTTGCCAAACGTGATTGGACTACCATAACCTCATGATCGTTGATTCGTGGGGTTAGACATCTTAACCTTCCTGATTTAGTGATTTCACCGTGCTTTGTAATGTCATGCATTTCGTCGGTGAAACCTTCCCACTGTGCCTTGCGGACAATAGCATATTCGGCTATTTGCATGTCGTCTTCGCTTATATTTTTATCGAAGTTTCTTTTGTCTTTTATCCAATCGACAAACTTCTTCAAAATGCAGACTTCCTTGAGTAACTTCTCCCAATTAGAGTAACGATACTCGCGGATAAATTTAAAGTCTGATTCGACTTCTTGGTGAAACATTACCGACTCCTTTATTTCTTCGGTCGTTTCTCGCATAAACCTTGATTTTGGCCACATACATTTTTCTTTCCAAATGAATGTTGGACCTGCTAACCATTTAGGTTTTCCCTTGGCTAGCTTGGTTCCTTCGTCTGCTGGATTTTCGTCCGTGGGTACATAACGCCACTGCTCAATTTTTGTTTCTTCTAAGATTTCTCCTATGCGGTGTGCTACAAATTCTTTATACTTTCGGTGGTCAGAATGAATCCAAGACAGCACCGTTTGCGAGTCTGACCAATACGTAATTTTGGAAGGCTTCTTGCGCAGCTCCTTCTTCAACGTTTTGGTGAGCCTTGTGCCTAAAACTGCTGCTAGCAATTCCAACCTCGGAATTGATAGTTTCTTAATTGGTGCTACTCTTGATTTAGCAGCTAACAGACGAATACTAACAGTCTGACCGTGGCTACCTAATCCTCTGACATAGGTGGCCGCTGCGTACGCGTATTCTGACGCGTCGACGAAAGTATGTAGTTCAAATTTTTGTACCTTTGGAGCTAACATCCATCTAGGTATCTTCACATTTGCTGCTTGTTTTATTATTTCTAAAAATTGTTTCCATTGATTGTAAGAGCGCTCTGAAATTTCTGCGTCCCAATCCGGCGTTTCCTTATGCAGCTCTTGGATAAGTATCCTACCATGTATGGTAAGATTAGCGATTAATCCCATTGGGTCATAAACGCTCATAACGAAGGATAATACCTCTCGTTTAGTCGGCTTTTTAATTTCATGGCGTACATCTACTGGTAGCCGATTAAATTTAAGTTGGTACTGAATACAATCTTTACTTGTATCCCAGTACATTCCAAGAACCTTTTCACCTTCGGACTCCTTAATCTCGAAGGTTTTAATCTTGTCCACTTGGACCCTATTCTTCGGAAGTGAAGCTAGCACTTCTTTACTATTAGAAACGAAATTTCTGATAAAGAATTTCGCCTTGTCGTGAATTTCCATAACGTCTTTGATCGTTTGCGTTGCCTCTTGAGGCGTGTCGAAACTATCAATATAATCATCAACGTAATGCTGTTTTATTATTGCCTTTACCGCCTTGGGTTTTGTTTCGGCGTATAGACTGGCGTTGTAGTTCTTAACAGCTTGCGCGCAGGCTGGAGAGCTGGTAGATCCGAAGATCATAACCTGCATGACGTACACGTCAGGCTCTCGGCTGTCGTCACAATCACGATATAAGAAGCATTGCTTCTTCTGGTCCTCTAGACTAATTCCCACCTGACTAAACATTTCCTGCACATCTCCAGCGGATGCGATAGCCCCTTCCCGGAAATTAGTGGTGACGCCAAACAAAGAGGTTGTAGCGTCGGGACCCGCTAACAACGCGTCATTTAGAGAAATGCCCCAAGACTTTGCGGCCGCATCGAACACCAAGCGTGGCTTAGGAGGTGTTTTATTTTTATTTACCACGATAAAGGTTGGGAGATAAAATATCTCTCCAGCCCATTCCTCCTTTTCCTTTGGTGTTAATTTGCGCGCGTAGCCCTTGGTTACATAATCCGCAATCGTGTTGTTTGTCCAGTTCTTCAGTTCTGGATCTTTTTTCAATTTCGCTTCCAAATTTTGGAGCCTCTTATAAGCTTGTATGTAACTCTCTGGTAGATGCGTATCATCCTCTTTCCAGAGTAACCCGACTTCGTATTTTTCCCCTGTATATTTTAGGGTCTTATTTATTATCTCCTTGGCTCTAATTTCATTCTTGGTCTCAGGAAGTTTTTCTGGAATTTTGACTCCAAAGTCCTCCACTGAAAAATATCGTTGCATTAGATCATTCATTTTGTCATCTTCCTGAATGACCATTAAATGTTCTGCTTGTGCGGTATGTTTGATATTACCAAATATCAACCAGCCAAGCTTAGTTTTGATTGCGATGGGTTCATTCACTCCCATCGCTCGTCTTTCTAACGGATATAATAAATGGCTATGATTTAGCCCAATAAGTAATTTTGGCTGTGCATTCTTATAATTCTTTATTGGTAAATTGGCCAAGAACGGATATTTGTCTGCCAAATTATCGTAGTTCACGGTTTGAACCGGTAAGTGAAGATTACTTGCGGTTCTGACGTTTGTCAACGTGAATTCATTATCGGAATTGCCTTTAATTTTTAATTTGACCCTCCTGCTAGTTTTCTCTTCCCTAGACACATTCTGGGTCCATTTTATTTTGAGTGGATCACGTACTCCTTCTAACTCAAGTTCCTCAGCAACCCCTTCATCTATTAAAGTTAAGGAGGATCCTGGGTCTAGGAAGGCGTAGGTTTCCACCTCGCAATTCTTATTTTTAAGTGTTACCGGAATGATCTGGTAAAACACTTGTGCCCTTTGCTCCTCGTGTAAGTTTGAAGTTTCGGGTCGTGGTTCGGTTGGCTCGCCGGAGGCTGTTATCTGTCTTCTTTCCGGTCTGCTACCTTGATTATGAATATCCCTTGGGATATGTAGTAGCCTATGATGGTGCTCGTTGCATCCATTTATGCCACAGTTTCTTTGAAAATTACAGTTTCCTTTGTGTCTGAACAGACACAATGGACATACTCGCAATTTAAGTATTTCCTGTCGTCTGTTTTGTACAGACATTTTTCCAAATTTTTGGCACTCTCTTAGTCTATGTGTTCCGTTACACATATAACAACGTACGTTGTTTTCTGAGTGCACATTGACTCTATTCCTTTTTTCGATCGGAGCTCTATTAGAATTATAGAGCTCACGATGAATGTCGGCCTTAGGCTTTAGCCATTTAGCCAAATCTTTAAGGGAGGGTACTGAATTGCCTTGTTTGGCATTAGATTCTACTACCTCCAACCATTTTATCTGGGTGTCGCAAGACATCTTGCTTACCAGTTCCTCAACTAAGCGAGGATCATTTGAGTACGCCATCTGATTGGAGGCGGTTAAATGCGCTATCAAATTTTCTAGACCATTCGATATCTCGACTATCGCTAAGTGGCCTCCTGTTCTAATACGCTCGAGATCGTCTCGCAGCTCCTTATAGACCCGTTTTGACTGTCCAAATTGTTTTTCGAGTCGTTCCATTATTTGCGGTACGTTTGCTTGATCAAGCATCATGGACTGTACCGCCTTAGCCGCTGGGCCCCCTAGTGCCTTTTGCAGCCGTATCAAATTTTCCAAACTGGTATATTTCCCCTGCTCGGTCGTGGCCTCGAACATTTTCTTAAATGCTGGCCACTCTCGAGCGTTCCCAGAGAACTGGGGCAGACCCATTTCTTGCCGTTTTAAATACATAGCTACGGAATCGTCGTCCGCAGCTGTCTCTTTTCTTACGAGTTCGTTTTCAAGCTTGACTTTATTCAGCTGGATCGCCTGAGCGATGTCCAGCAATACGTCTCGCTTGTCCTTTTCTTCCTTATGTTTAGATTCAAGCTCACGTTTGTAGTGCGCTAGCTCCGTCTCCATAGACGTCGCGTGAATCTCGGAGGATTTCTGTGCCTTTGCACGTGCCTCCAGCTCTAAAGCTATATTTGCTAATTTATTCTTCATCTGAATAAGTTCGTCGGCTTGCGCCTTCTTAATACTTTCATCCATGCGGCATTTCGCACACGACCAAGGTTCTTTTTTATCAGGTAGACAGGTGAGTTCCACGCATCCATAGTGGAACCACCTATCACATTGGTCACAAGCGACCATATCTTGCACCTCGTCCTTACGAGTGCATAGGCGACAATGGCCGAGCACATTGTCTACAAAATTCATTGCTATTTTGTTTGTGTTTCTTTCTTTTTAATGACTTTTCTTTCTTACACCCTTTCTTTCTATCTCACTAGAGATTTTATATCGGTTTTACGTGCACCCTTCTGTTGCTCAAGTGAGCCTGTTTTTCTTATTTTCCGTTTCTCTTTTAACGAGTACGTTGACTCGTTATGCAATAAACGTTTCGGGTTTATGACCCGCCTGGCGGATTTCTTACAGGGAATCGATGGGTTCGTTGACCCGTTTTTATTCTCCTTCCCCTTAGAACTTCGTAGGCTAATTGCCTGTTTAATTTTCCTCGTGATCGTGTTCTCTAACGAGGTGCATTTTGTTTATTTCCTGCTCAGGAGCTGGAACCCTTGGGAACTTGTCCCGAATAGTCACTATTGACTTCCTCTTGCCCCGGATTAAACCGCAGACCTGTGCAGGATTTCCAACTCAGGAGCTGGAAATCCGCTAAAACTATCTCGGATTACACCGCAGATGTTTTACTATGGCATTCACGAACCTTTTGTTCGGAATCCTTCCTGTGAGTCCCTCCTATGTGGACTCCCGACTTTCACGGTGGGTCCCTGATAATTATTCTCGAATTTTTCCTATATAAATTCCGATAATTATCTCCCGTATTCCTGTGGGTTCTGACAAATACCTCCCGAACTTCTTGGGACTGATAAATATCCCCACCAGCCTTCCTTACGAAGGTTGCCCTACCTACTGTCGGGCCCGGCCTACTTATGTAGGCACTGTTTCGAAACTCCCGGCTTACGCCGTTGCAGACGTTTCTTCCTTGGGCGTTCGCGTACCTTCCGTGCGGAACCCCGTCTTACTGGAACCTATCCCGGATTAACACCGTGGACGTTCCTAAACGAATTGTGTTTTTGGGTTTTTAAGCCCCTTATAGTCCGGAGACTGCTGTTATGTTTGGGTTTTTAGGCCCCTTATAGTCCGGAGACTGATTCAAATCACACTTTATCTTAAACACTTCACTTTAGCACTTGATTAGTTGGGTCCTAATTGGCAGGGTGTTATTGATTTGTTACTTATTAATTAGGAAAAGAATAATTACTTACCTGATGACCCTGCCGGTGCTAGAGTCTCCTTATTTCACTTAAGCCCGTAGGCTTTCACTTTACTATTAGACTTTCTTCCGGTGTCGGAACACCTACACTGTGAGTTCTTATAGCACTATTGTTCCTCTCTGGAGCCACCATATGTTCGCGACGCGCGTGTCACGTTCATCAGACGAAGCCGAAGGGGCTTCGTCCTTTATTATTATTTTTCGAGAGGAACTCGCAATCCGCGAAGGATCACGCGGCGAACTTTCGGCGTGCGGTTATTCACAGACCAGACCGGAGGAAGGGGTTCGAATGCCTCACGGAGGATCCTAATCGAATTGGTAGGTTTCGACTGGCTTCGAGCTCGTCGTTCCAACAGCAGGAACCGATACCACTTGAAGCGAGATTCGCCTACTTTCGAACAGGATTCCTTAGGACTTGGCTGAGTGCTCTACGGTTGGGATATGGTTGGACGGTAGCTGCCCAGCTCAGATGGGGGCAGTAGCGCGATTCCAACAGATACACCAGCGGTAAACCTGATCAGCCTAGTCGGGGAGTGCCCAAACTCTGAAACGGGTTCCGACCAATAAAGGTGCTCGGCCGGTACTTGCCCAGCTCAGATGGGGGCAGTAGCGTCGATTCCGAGGAAACTCTTATTGGAAACGGATTACCGCGAGAGAGTTTGATAGGCTGGAGGCGAAGAGTGTTATTGAGGTGATATGTAGGAGTAAGGGTGGACCTGGCGACAAGTCCGTACACTTGGATAGGATAGTGAAAACTGAATATATTTTGGTTGTATCAAAACGCTTTTATAGCGTCCCTTAGACCTAAGTTTTGGGCGTCGGTGCCCACGTACGCATGTGCGTCTATCTTCCCGCACAGGGGTTCTAGACGCACTTTCTTCCTAATTCTAGATTTCCCTTGGTCACGCATCCTAGTAGGGGAACGTTTTCATTTTTAACTTTTATGACCCAAGTTCTCGCGCCTCGCTGGTGCATGTAAATTACTTTAAATCAATCCGCACCAGGCTTCCTGTTTACATTGGCCCGCTCCCCAGATCTAGCCTATAGCTTGGATGCGTACGCATGCATCGCTGCCTATCTAGGCCTAAGTGCATTTTTCCATTGATTTTGCTCTCTGCGGTGGAACCGTCGCTAGCTCGGTTTTATTGCCCTTTGTGTTTTTGGAAGGATGCCGAACGCAAGATTGTCCCTTGGGACGATTTCATTGCTTTCTATTAATGCTTCAACTATCCTTCCCAAGACTGGTTCTATTACGATAATTCGTTTATCTTGGCGTTGTTACGCATCTTTTTAGGGAACCAGATTTTATTACCTTTGCGCCAGGCTCGCATTGCCGGGCGCACCGAGCTCCATGCGACCGATTCATTACCATTCCATTCACATAGCACGCGGACTGCCTTGGCATCGAGCGTCTAATACACCGCAGCGCTGCACGCATTGCAGGGCTGCATATGGTTCACCGTGGAGCGAAGAAAGTGGAAAGTAAATGCGTACTGATTCTATATGCGTCAGCCAGATCTGGCGGTGTGGCATGTTTACTTCTCGTTTACGAGGCGTGAGTTAGGGTAGGTTTGGTCTTGACTTTGTGCTTCTTGCACCTCTCTTAGACAAATTTCTTGCTTTCGCTTATTTCCCGTACGAGGGCGGTGACCTATCGTGGGAACTTGAAAATGCATAATGAATTGCGATATTTTACGTTGCATCTGCAACAACGTACGTTATGCGACGAAGGAGAGGACTCCAGCGAGAGAAGTATTGTGGATCGATAACTGGTTTTGTTGTTGATTCGTGGAATAGCAAGTGTGGGCGCAGCTCTTCGTCGGTAGTTTTTCCGAAGCCTGGTGAGACAGGCCACTCCTGTTGTTCTCGCCAAAGGAATTCTGGCCCCCTGAACCAGCGACTGTCTGCAGATAAATCTGGAGTTCGTGCCCACTTTGTTCCATCATCGGCCACGTTCAGCTTCGTTGGAACCCACCGCCATTCACTAATCTCCGTCGACTCTAGGATCTCGCTGACCCGGAAGGCGACAAATTGGCTGTATCGCCGATGGTCAGATCCTAACCAGCAGAGCACGTCCTTGGAGTCCGTCCAGAAAAACCGCTTCGAGACCTTGATGGACAGAGACGACAGTATTGTGTCTGCAAGTCGCGCACCAAGAAGAGCCGCTTGGAGCTCAGATCGCGGGATTGACAGGAACTTCAGTGGAGCTACCCTAGTTTTAGCTCCCGCCAAGGCACATTCGATCGTGTCTCCCTCAGTGAATCGAAGGTAGACGACCGCTGCAAACCCATTCTCACTGGCGTCGACGAACGTATGCATCTCAATCTCTGCTTCAACGGATTTCAAGGATCGGTAGCATCGGGGAACCTCGACGGAACTCATCTGTGGAAACACTGCCAGCCATGTCAACCATTTTTCGAACTTGAATTGGATCATCCCAGCCGATTGCTGTCCTCCAAATCTCCTGCAGCAGCACCTTCAGGAACATCAGCAGATGTGAGATAAATCCCAACGGATCGTAGACCATCATCAGCATTCGAAGAACTTCTCGCTTTGTTGGTCGACGGCTTCGGCTTCGGCACAATTTTCGTTTATACAATTATTGTTATTACATACCTAGTATACTGTTCAGTGTTTTTGTTGGCTGCTCTCTTCGGACTGGTCCAGGTTTCGATTCCTATCGATAAAATGCGACCGCTTTCGTTGGTATTCTTCACCATCGGCTCGGCTGTTCCCCTTGGAGGACGGATGCTTCCTTGTTCCTTTATGTTTTACTTGTGTCACTTTGCGTTGCGCTTGGGATGATAACTGTAGCACTTTTTGTCTTTTTGATCACTAAACTTGTTGGACCATAGCTTTTTGAGCAGCTTTGCTCAGTGCTTTATTTATTAACTTTGCAGCTAATTTTATAACCACGAGTGACGTTTGCACCGTCAACATAATCAGCATAATGTTCAATTTTGAATCGTGGTCCTCGAGTTGACCAGTTGGTTTTCAATGATTGTGACCGTTTGGTCTCCAATCGTACTTTGATCCTGTTTTGATTGCGATTTGCCCATTTTGGCAAAGTTTGAACACTTATATGACACTAATCACTGATGAACTTGTTTTTCACCTCACGGTCGCCATGTAACGTTCGGCTGTGATAACTTTTACGGAGAGGCATCCGTACAGGTTCGCGTGGTGAAATAGAATAATCTTTATTCATTAAGGAGACTATTATGGAACTTAACTCTACACAACTTATTCTAGGGGGAGGTGCTTAACTCAGTATGCAAAAGATGTTCCAAAACATAGTCGACCAATCGCGTACGTTTCCGTATGTGTTGGCGACGAAGGTTACCAAAAGAAGTATGCCAGAAATCTGGGTTATGTTATTGCAACGATCGTGCTGTGTTTGGGACATGGATTCTAGACCACCGGAAAAGAAACATGTGGTAATAATAATTTCGAGTGTGGCAGTTTTTCTGGGACAGCAAGGGCGAAAGGTACTTGCTATTTATTGTTATGAGTTTACAAGTCTGTTTACTATGCTATCAACTTGGAGGGTCTGCGTAAAACAGATCTCCATGGAATTTGAGATGGTTGCATGTTAAACTTTAGCTATTGGAAAAGGTTGTAAGATAATATGCTACACTGCGCAATTGACCGCGCAGTTTTCAGAGCCTGTGCTCTCGCTTGTTTTTTTATGCATTTTATATAATGTAATGCTGAGATGTATTATTACTACTGCTAGTATAATAATCAGCATGACTTCATGTTGCTCATGAAATTCTGTATGAGCCTGCTGATTATTTATGATTTGCACTTGTGGGTCAGCGCTAGCAACTGTGTTCTTTGTTTGCTTCGAACCCATTCTGAACTGAGTTGATGGTCTCTTTACAGATAACTATTTCACTTCACATTTGATTTTTGTGCAAATTTTCTTATTCCATTTTGAACTGACTTGAGGGTTTCTTTTCTGATAACTGTTTGCTTCTCACTTTTGATTGTTGTTAATTTTTTTTTTTTTGTTGATAGTCACTTTTTTCGAGCTATTTCACTTTTACTTTTAATCCTACATTCGCGTTATTTTCTTCAATAACAAAACGCGAATATGGCTCCGCCAATGTTATTGTTTATCGCGGTTTTGTGTGACACTATACCTTTACTTGTTGTTAGGATAGTTAGTCCTTTGCCCACCGGTAAAAACACTTTAGCTATGTCCTACACTTTATTCTTTTTCACTGTGATGAACTTCGAGAGTCCCTCGATGTGTTCTAGTTTGGATTCGATGATTTCAATTGCGTTATTTTGTTTATGTTTTAACACTAAATAATTATTGTCCTCGAGCACTTTTAGGAACTGATTTGTGCACTTGTACTTCGGCCTATGCCGTCCTTTGGCTTGTGCTACCTCGGTCGTAAACATGGACTGACTTTCGTCACCATGCGCCGTTAATTTGGGTGCAGTGCCAGCAGGACCTCTTCCGAGCAGCGGCTTGTCTTTGGTTTCTTTTCTCTTTTGCCCTTTTTTATAAATAATAATTTCCTACCGAAATACTTTCGCTTTCCCTTGCCACTCTCATAAGGTGAATGACCTGGCAAAGGAAGTCCTCCTCTCGATTAGGGAATTTATAATAATTACGATGTCGCGTTCGCAACACCGGGTCTTCCGTGTTGCAGGCCTGTTGAAAATTCATTTCACATGCAAGTACATTTTCGTCTTCGCAGACAGATTGTCGGAATCGGATTGGTTCGTTTCATGGTTTGTTGATTAACTTTTTATTTAAAGTCAATCGACTTCTTATGGAGCTGTCAATGTCCATGGGTTGTGGGTGTGTTTTTGAGAATTTTTCTTCGTTCCTTTCTTGTGGGTATGTTTTTGAAAAGCTTCTTGTTTCGTACTTTTCTATCCTTTGAGGCTCATAACCGTTTGAGATCGGTTGTTTGTTACTATTGTTTTTAAAAAAATTCTCATTATGTTTATTTGAATCATTAATGTTATTCGCTGTAATTTTTTTTGCTTTGAATTTACAAAGAAATGCGTATGCATCTTCTAGATCCTTAGGTCTTGCTGCTTGTGCGTGACCAAAGTATGGATGGTATAGGCCTGCTATAAAAGCGGCTAGCACGTCCTCTTCTATAAACTCGTTTATGCCCTCCCAATGTTTTCTATAGTTTTCTTTTTGTTTGGACAAGGTCTTGATGTTTTGCATCAATTCCTTGGTTTTTGTATAATATCGATGGATATTCATTCCTTCTGTCATATGATGCTGCCACAATTGGCTTTTATATGTCGACAGTTCTTGTCTGTCGCCCGGTGCCGTCGTGAGGATGTCTTTGACTTCCTCGAATGTTTGAGGGTTACCGGCAAGACATATGATGTCTTTAGTCTTTCCCTGAATTTTATTTGTCACAGCAGTGACGTACATGTTGTAAAGTGTGTCATTAACATGTTCCCTAAAAAGGTGCAAGGTGTTTTCCACTGTTATCAGCCAGGCTGATAACTGTTTTCTATTCCCATCAAATACTGGAAAGATTTGATTGGGTCTGGTATTTTGTAAAGATGATCTACGTTTACGCCTATTGCGTTTTGTTGTGGCACGGGTGCTACTGGGGGTGCTACTGCAGGTGCTACATTCTGCAGGTTTTCAATAGCTTGCTGCTGACGATGTTTGTTTTCGTTCAGCGCTTGAAGTTGCTGCATAATGCTAGCAATTGATCCATTTCAGGAGAAACGTTGAGCTTTTCAATTAAAGGTAAAGTGTTTTTAATTGGAATGTACGAATGTTCATCTGATTCAAGAGACGAAATGCTCTCTTCTGAATCAGATGTATCGGTTTTCAAAAAGAGTCTCCTTGCTTTTTTTAAAGCACTATTTTCGCTCTTCACTTTGGTCATTCAGATAATTTTGACACTTGCTACTTGGTGTTCAGGGCCTTTTTTTTTTCGCTCCTGTCACCTTTTCGTCTGGTCTGTATATCTACTTTTTTTTTGGTTTGTTACTGTTGAGGCTTATGTTTCGCTTGGAACGCACAAGGCCTCTGAGATCGTGTTTCTCTTAGAATTCCACGTATCCCTTGGATCTTAAACTCTCTCTAAGAACAGTTTATGATCCGAGCAGCTAGAAATTTTATGGCGGTTGTATCTTTGCGTCTCTCTTGGAACGCGCGAAAGTACACCGAAAAATTTTCCTGCTGCTGGTAAGCGTAATTAATAACTTTGAATACTCGCGTCTCTCTAAGAACGCGCGGGCAAAGAAATATAAAAAACACTCACCTTAGTCGTGTATGGCATGTTCGCTTGGAATTCCAATTTCACGCGGCGGAACTTCAACTTCGATGCACACTTCTAGATAGAGCTGGAATTAGGGCGAAACATCTTTTGTAAACAATGACTTCTCTCGATGATTTCTAGAAAGCCAAGACTCGCTCACTCAAATCAACGTCGCCATCGGGTAGGGGAAGACTTCCCCTTCCCGTTGGCTATTATGGTTTGCGTGGGCGTGCCTTGAGTTTCGAGAAATCATCTAGAGAAGTCATTGTTTACAAAAGCTGTTACGCCCTAATTCCAACTCTATCAAGACTTGATGCTGACGAATGCTTTCGCGGATTCACTTGAACTCAGGCTGACGGGCAAGAGTTATTGCACTGTTTTTTTTTTCTGTAAAACTGTCTTTCCAAGCACTGCACGGCTGCGCCAATCACGAGTGTCTGGCCGTGATAACCTTTTTAAAAAAGGACAATTCAACTAACTAACATTTATTTTCACTGATTCTTCACCTTCACACGTAATTCACCTAACTCACAATACTAACTGACGACGGTCCTCTGTCATGCTTAGTCCTACTTATAAGCTAAATCTGCTGACCGTGCTCCTCGATGAAATCGATGAGGCTGGCCGTATCAAAGTCCGTTGCCAGGTTGACGATCCGCTGACTCAGGTGGTGCCTCGCTGTGGCAAAGTCCGCTGCTGGGTTAACGACCTGCTGACTCGGGTAGATGTTCCAACGTAACTATAATTTAAAACCTGATGAAGGTACTGGCTGGAAGAAATTCGGATCTTAACAGACGTTTTAAGACTAACGAAAACATTCGATTTATTAAGTAGAAAGATTTGTCTCCTGCTAAGATCTTCCTAACGTAATGTTGATTAGAACGAAAGAGACAAAAAGTATTCCTAATCTAAACTTATCCATCGTTCTCCTTCAAGATCATGTGAGGAATTTCGGGACCAACGCAATCCTTCCAGAATAATCTCGTATATATGCATAAGTCTAGGATGCACTTGACTCCTACGCAGGGCTTATACCTAAGCTAAACTGGTGCACGCGTATAGTTTCCCTATGCTGAGTTTTATTGCTTTGTTTTATGCTGCGTGCACCCGTTGGGTAAATCCTATGGTGCAAACGAGAGCGTACCGCTTATGTGTTCTCTTATTACATAGCATTGACCTAGAACTTTGTGTCATTTTCTCGTATTCATTGAACCTGGCTAAGCAGAAGGGATGATAAACAGAACAGCTGTTTATATTTGACTTTGAACGTTTACTTTTTTGCATCGTCTTGGGTGATTCGAGAAGGTTCTTCAATTATTGCTAATTTATCGCATTCACAACAATTACCCTTTCGGTGGTTTTTGGTTCGCATTGATTGATACAAGGTGCATATTTTCTTTATTTATGCCGCCTAACAGGTGTGCATTCCTTAGCGTACTTAGTTAGATAGATTTGAATTCAAAATTTTACGGTTATTACCCTTGTCCAGTGGTTTTGTTGATTATAGCCTGATCGAAACTGTACAGCTTTTGTCTTTTTTTTTATTTCACATGATGATAGACGATTATGATATTTTGTGTACATTCGTCGCGTTCGTAACAATGTTCTCTGGTGAAATTCTTTCAGAGTATCTTGCTTTTACATCATTCACCATGGCATCTATGGTTTCTAGGTTTTCAGGTAAGCCAATTCCAGCTTTTCCTGTTAATCGTGTTTTTAAGAATTTGACAGCCACTGGTATTTGTTCTGCTGTTACATAGTCCTTTAATAGATTTGCTGCGTCAATAAACGCATCTAAAATGTCAGCGGTACCAGCTGTTGCTGTTTTGATATCGAACACTGTGTGCACTATATTCTAAACAGGTAGCATTAATGAGAAATTATAGTTCCTGTGTGTTAATTGAACCTTCATTTTTTTTTTAATTCCTGATTAATTTCAGCATAAATTTTCGTAGCAGTATTATTTTTTTTGATAATTGTGCACCTTACATACTTTCTATTGGGTACTTTTTCAAATTTAAATGAATTTTTGCTAATTTTCTAAGGAGAGTTTCAACGTTCTCTGGAAATTCTGAAGTCATGTGACTTTATGCGATTATGATTAATGAATCAAATGAATTAACATTTCAGGATGGTCTTTTTACTTTAGCTGTCTTCTGTTTTAAACATCTTGGTTGTCCTCGTTCGGGCCTCTGATGGTTGAAATCCCGCTTGCAGGTCTTCCGACAGTGGTCTCTCCTGCAGTTGATTTAATGTTTGTTTTATTATTATTTTTGTCACTTCACTTCTGCGCTTTAGTTCTTGTCATTTCACTTATTGTTTTCATTTTAGTCGAAATAAACTAGTCCGTCAACTATACGGTAGTTTGAATATTTCTTTTCAAGAATCACTGTGTTTGGATTACGACAGCAACGATTTTAATCGCAAATACCTAACTTGTGCTGTAACTTCGCGATGTTGTCCATCGCCACCGTGCATGTCTTTCAATTTTTAGTGTTATTAAGTTCAGTAACAGCAAGCAACAAAACGTTCAATTTCACTTTTCACTCCCGCGCATGTTCAAACGTTCACACTCTGCAAAGATTGCAGTCGAGCAGTTGTTACTCGCTCAGTGCGGCTGGTGTTATAGCCGTTGAAAAATGTCAGAGCTCCGTAGCCTGAAGCTACTGCCGCGAGGATACACAGAGCCACATTTTGCGTTGTTAGATTGTCTAAACTTGCACTATTTGCGGAAGTTGATATTACTTCATCCGCGCTGAACCAACCCATGTTGATCGTTTATTGTTCACTTTTATTGAGCACTACTGGCACTGAATTTTTCACTGGTCACAAAGTTTCAACTTTAACTTTTCACAATATTCGCGCCACTTGTCAACGGTCAGCTATGTAATAGGTCGTGTTCTTTCTTAGACATCAACTAGTCGCCTTGAAGGTTCACTTAATTCTGTTTATGCTTCGATCAGTTCGGTTGCTGTTTTAGCCAATAAGAGTTCAATTAGAAATTTGTTAACAAGAGAGAAGTCGACGCTAAAACAAATGGGAAATAGAGTTGAAGTATGAGAACTTTTGGTTTGGAATGTGGGAATGTCTGGGTTTTGTCAAATTGTAAGGATTTCTGAACTGTGGGAAAGTTTGGAACCTTGAAGCATGAGCTAATGAAGGCTTGAGGATAATGTGTGGCATGCATGTTCCATGTCACTGGCGTTCATGATAATTTATGATACTTTGGAAATATTAGAAATGCTACAATTTGGGATGCCACAGTCTTCTTTGATTGAGCTATTTTTAAGCACCTTTGCTAAATGCAGCAATATATCTTGCTTGGCTAGCTCGTTTTTCTGGACTCTGCTCATGATAGACAAAGAATCCTGGTATACATTTTTCCGTCCGGATTCCCTGTCTATTATGTTCCGGACATTTGAGACTGCGTTTGGAAGTTCTTTTGCCCAGATGCCCCTATCTTTAGAACTAATTTGGCTACCATAAGCAATGTCCTGCTTCTTGTGTAGATACGGAATGGTCTCCCAATTATCCACCCCTTCTTTCTGATCCATCCAGGGGTTGTCATAAATCCACACTCTGTTCCAGACTCCCAACATGTCTTCTGTGGTCATCCACTCATATATTGGTGGATATTTGTGAATAGACCAAGATGTTCGTCCTTCTGGGATCCAATCTTCCGGTACTGAAGCCGTCAAGGTAGCAAAACCCATTCTCAAATCTCTCAGATGGAAAAAAAAAAATCACATCTAGCCATGTGCTTTAGCTAGACATGCACTCTCACTAAAGGATACGAGTCCACCTTTTTGGATCCTGCTTCGACTCAAGATTTCATCCTCATATCGACACGGAACAATTATCCTTCTTCCATCTTTCAAGTTCAGTGGATAATGGTGGGAACAAAACTCAACAGTTTCCCAATTCACCTCCAATCGAGAAGGCATGTTTTCCTTAACATTCTTCCTGAGTTTCCCTGTCTCGTTTCGGTACTGCAATGCTGAAGCAATTTTTTTGTTGTACGTAGCCACCACTACATCATCTCCTGCGATGACAGTGTTCCTATGTTCCTTATCAATGACATCAAGACCCCTGGCAATTTGTAGTTTTCTGTTCGTTATGGTGTTTAAAGCATACGTCACCACTTGTCCAGATAACCGCTGATCATTTCGGGAAACGACATCCATTACCGTGCCGCTTCCAAATTTTGAATGTGATCGCGGAAAAAGGGCCACCATGTGTTGGTATGCGTGCTGCATAACTCCTCGGGCTAGTTTTTTGTGGTACTCGTTGTCAATTAGGCTTAATACAATATCTTCTTCATTTTTCAGATCATCCTTAGTTATTCTCGTATCCCATCCTGCGATGTCATCCGCCACAAAAAAATTCCCTTTCTTGGATATTTCCTCAAGGTAATACCCGAAGTAATTCACTTCAACTCCTCCGACACCTCCAGGGATATACCGTCTAGAAACCCAATAATCTTCATTTAAGAACACCAGGGCTTCATACTCCAAGAAGCGGGACCCTAGCCATATAAAACAAATGGTTCTTGATCCTTTTGGCTCTCCAGATATGGTGGGTTTCTTTTATTTTTTCCCCATCGCGTTGAAGAGACACATCTCGCAATATCCTCGAAGGAGTAATTCTCGTTCTCGATCAATAAGTTTCCAAAAATTATTGCCATTAAAGGCTGCGGACACTCTTTTCCATGGGCCATCAGCACTCCAAGACCCAATAGACGCGTCATTTCTCACGTTGTTTATGTAATCTTCTTTGCTCAAAACTCGTGGCACGAGACCTCTGCTCTTGAACATTCTGATCATATGCTTGTTGATCAGCCCATTAACATCCTTGATGTGTTGCCGTGTCTCTGGCACCATAGTATCGAATTTCTCTCGTAATATCTTCTGTTGGGCGTAGGTTGAGCATTTCGTACAAACATTTTTTAATTATTTGTATTAAACGGTTTTTCACCGGGGATGTCGTGGGTGAAGAATTCCACATTGGAAGTCCTCAGGTGGGCGATGACCAAGTCATACTCCGCTTGGTGCCGACTCAGATTCGCGATGAGCTCGTTAAGGTTCAATTTACTTTGATGCATTTTCGAAAAATTCAGAAGCAGTTTTTTTCGACGCATTATTTCAGATTGCTAAAAGCCCGCGTCATTTTGTGTAGAATAGCAAAAGGAATCGAATAGTGCGAGGATTTTGCAATCTGAACTAATGCGTCGAAAAAAAGTGCTCTTGAATTTTTCGAAAAAGCATCAAAGTAAATTGAACCTTAACGAGCTCATCGCGAATCTGAGTCGGCACCAAGCGGAGTATGACTTGGTCATCGCCCACCTGAGGACTTCCAATTTGGAGCGCAAACACTATCGCCACGAACTTTTCGAACAACTCGAGAGAGTGAGCTAGCACCGAACTGAACTGCTTGACGATCAAGCAGAGAATGTGTTATATTTTTTTTTTTCGAAAATGGCTATTGCTTTTATAAGATAAATAAACTACAAACATTTATGATACATTCTGCTCTGTGATTGGTCGATAGAAGCTCACTGTTGATTCGGTCAAGCCAGTGACGGTCGGCTGTAGGGGAGAACAGTACATAACGCACCCCCGGGGTAAGACGCACTTTTTCATTTTATTTTGAGTTTTTCTTGGAATTTTTAATCCAATTCTAGGATTTATCATGCAGAATTTTGAGATCAGATGCTATGCTAGAAGTGCTGCTTGATAAGACAACAAAAAAGTTACGTAAAAGCCATGAAAAACCCAAATGAAAGTCAGCTGGTGCGTTCTGCCCAGGGGTGCGTTATATACCATTCTCCCCTACTTCTCCCTCTCTCTCTCTCTCTCTCTCTACGATGGCTCGATTCGCATCGCATACACACACACAAAAGGACCGCGAGTGTTGTAAACGTTTCTTGTCGGAGAGTGGCGCGTTGACACGGCTGACGGTGTGTGAACGTTAGGAAGTTTCGCTATTGCGAACATAATGGTAATTTTGCAGGTATGCGTTGAAAAGTGTAATTTGATCGATTTTTTTTAACACAGTTCCTCCTATGTCGTAGAAAATTGTAAACATTGATATTGATACTGCACAGATAAAAAATGATTATGTTGCATAAAACGAAAACGTTTTGCAAAAGCTTGAAAATTTGTACGGGGTGCCTAATTAATATTGAAGAATTCAAAGTTGCCAGTTTGCAGGGTTTTGTATTCGCCAGACTATGAATTTAGTGACTATAGTAATACGAGCATTACGAGCTGAAAACCCACAGTAACCTAGTGAGCACCATAGTTCGACTCGCCTGTCTATATTGTGTATTATATAAACTTAGTTTTGTTTTCGCCAGCTCGGATATTTTTTGCCGAGATTTGAGCAGCCGAGTGCTCGGTATTGCTGCTTGCTGAGATTTAGCTAAAAAAAATTCCGAGACTCAGCAACCAAACGTCACTTTTGCTGAGATCTCGGCAAAATGTGTTTGCCGAAGCTCGGTTGTGCAAATCTCGGCAAAAATTACCGAGATTCGACAAACAAAATTAAGTGTGTATGGTGAGCCGAAACCGTGATAATAGCCTGTTGTTTATGGAATAATTAAATGTATAGGATTCTGGGAATGATGACGTGATAGGTTCATCACACCTAG